>NW_026944261.1:62630-110404 GCF_033297405.1 Parathielavia appendiculata
AAGTGCCCGAGGAAGACCATTCCGAGTAATTTCAATCATTTTTGTCAGTGTTGGTTGAATCATGTTGAAATTTGTTGTGCAGATGTGTTTTTGTGGGACGTTCGCATGTCTGGGACGTTCGCTTATCATGTACGTTACCACATGGAGAAAAGGATGATGTGCACAGACGGCAGGAGCATGACGGACAGCGGGTCAAGAGCGGGTCAACAAATCTCGTGCCTGAACTACTGCGGTACCTCCGTGTACTACTCCGAATACAGTTATCGGTCGGGTGGTGGGCCATTCGTCTCCAACAATGCGAGCCTCGACGACGTGGTCCCCTCAATGATAGACCTTGGGCCCGGTGAGAATTTGATGATGAGTTTGACATCTTGAAGACTACCTTATATAGCGTTGAGTCTGAGGAATATGTGCAAGGCACCTTCCCTCAACCCCAATTCTCAAGATCAGGGACTGCGCGCCTGGGCCCTTGAAAGATCATCGTGCGCAGCAACGTTAGGTGCCAACGTTAAGCCTGTTACGCCATTGGTCTGACCCACAATTCATGTTTCTACGCAGGACCTTAGTGGTCACCTTCGCAGCTCGGCATTTGTGTGATCAGCCGAATCAGCCGGCTGGGCAAGCGGGAAACCGGGGAGGTGGGGTGGGACGGGGGGCAATTCTGAAAGAAATTTGGAAAGTCTCTGGGAGCCTCGGCGCAGTTGAGTGCGGTAAGGTGCTAAAGGTAAGCAAGGAGGTAGGTAACGTAAGTCGCGAAGCAAAGTTTTGGTGATCACCATCACTCAGGCTGACGGAAGCCGAGGACTCGGGGCAGGCCCGGCCTTGCTACGCCATCAGACCCGACGCCAGCCATGAGAAATCTAGGTACGGAGTTCTGTATTAAGATGTGGCCCTCTCCACAAATGCTACCTTGAGTGGGAATTTTGGGAATAACGTAAGTAAAGCACAGACGGGACCAGACAGTATAGCGCGTATAGCGCACTTGCAAAGTTCCCCGTTTCCCGGTTTTTATGGAAAGTCTGAGCGCACGCTAGTGAGACAGCTGCGTGGTTCCAGGTTGAGGTGAAGGGTTTCGAATTGTTGGGCGGGTTGCCTTCAGGCGGCACCGAGATAAGGGCGGCCAAAGAGCGGGATTCCACGCCACGGCAGGAGCTTTCGCCCCAGCCCCGGCTATCGCTGCGGGTCCTGCTGACAAGCCTGGGTTCTGAGCTCGGGTCTCTCAACATTAAGACTCCCCGCTTCCTGACATGCGAGCCCTCTCTCGATTAACGTTAGTTCGATTCTCGGGTCCCCCTTGTTCGTCGTCTTGATCTCCGGCAGGATGGAGCAGAAGGGCCAGGGCTTCCCCCTGGTGGCAAGCCGCCGGCCGATGCTGCTGCAACAGCTTGGGGTGAGAGAGAGGGGAAAGGGCATGCTGATCCGGTACCGAACTCAAATAGCTGAGGGATCCGGGTCGGGTCCTCAGTGCATCGTTCAGGTCTTGATTCCCACCAACCTCGGGTTTTGAGTGGACCGGATCCGGCTCCCCTTCCCTTGTGCCTCGACTGCGGACATCAACCGCGTTTCCGCATCCAAGACTCCAGTTCGACGGGGACGGGACTGCGCCCCGGATCAGCGGCCAGAGTAACATTCGGTGCGGGTAGCCAGAGAGAGATATATGGCTTCAGCAACAGGACAGCCTCCGAATGCCTTGGAGGACCGGAGAGCCACCGTCATCGGCTCGGTAGTTTTTTGTCTGGCGTGGGCTACCGCCATGGTTGGCCTGCGGCTGTGGACCCGCGGCGTCGTCATCAAGCAGCTTGGGATGGACGACTGTTTGTGTCTTGCTGCCCTAGTGAGCCAGCCCCTCCGCCCTTCTGGTAATGTAGGGCCGGGACTGACAACTGATGCCAGCTTGTCACGTACGGCTCGGGCATCGCCATCGTCCACATGACCAAATATGGCCTGGGCAGGCACATCTATGTCATGGATCTGGAGCACATCCCGCTGTATCTGAAGGTGAGGGCTTGCACAAGCACCTTGGCACACTCTGCTTACCGACACTGACTCCCAAACCCCTGCACAGGACTTCTACGTCTCCATTGTCATGTACTGCGCGGCGTTGCTCTTCATCAAGATGGCCTTCCTTTTCCAGTACTACCGCGTACTGGCAGTGCAGAGGATGCGCAACGTCTACCTCTCCTGCATGGTCATTGTCGGCGGCTGGGCGCTGTCGCAGGTCTTGGTGGGAATTTTTACCTGCCATCCTGTCTCGGGCTTTTGGGACTCGAGCCTCAAGGCCACCTGCATCCCCAACATCCCGCAGTGGTACATCAACGCGGCCGGCAACATCATCACCGACGTCGTCGTCTTTGCCCTGCCGATGCCGGCCCTCTGGTCGCTGCAACTGGCCCGGTCGTCCAAGGTTATCCTGCTGGGCATCTTTAGCCTGGGCTTTTTGTACGTTGCCCTCCCTTTTGTCTTTCATTGCCTCAGAGAACCTACCAAACTGACACAGGCGCCGCATCGTCCGCAGCACAGTCATCATCTCCATCATCCGTATCCGCTATCTCAAGCTCTTCGAGGACTTTCCTTGGGAGAACGTCGATTCGTCCCTCTGGTCCGTCGGCGAGCTCACCTCGGCCATCACCTGCGCCTGTTTGCCCACCATGCGCCCGCTCATGAGCCGCTACTTCCCGGGCCTGCTGTCGTCGGTCGGCCGCACCAACAGGGGGTATGCCAACGCAAGCGCCTCGGCGGCGGCTGGTATGAGCGGGCGCCGGACAGCGGGGGCACCAACGGCCCTGGAGTCCGGATTCGTTGGAGGGCGGGCTACCCGGTCCGGTTCCAAAGGGGCGGCCGATGACGGGTCCGCGTCCATGACCGGGAGCGAGGTCGAGCTTGCCCAGACGGCGTCCGGCGGTTTGAGAAGTAACCCATTTGAGGTGCATGTCGTGCACGAGGTAAAGATGGGGGTCGAGAGGGGGCGCGCCAGCAGCCCCGCTGGGTTTGGTGTCAGGGGGTATATTTCGCCTGGTAGCCGGAACTTGTGAGGTGGCGGATGGGACGTACTCTGAAGGGGTGATTCAATGGGTTTGTAACCTTCTTTTCGTGTCCGTGATACCTACCAGTAATGACTCTGCAATGACCCTAACTATTTCTATAGCACGCATCTACTTCTATATTCTATGCACCATCACTTCGTCTTTCTATCTTCCACCTCGGCCAAAATGGCAGATGCAGCCACCGTAGCACCCGGCGTCCTAGCACACAAGGCCGCAAGTTCCCGGACTCTGCTCCTCATCGACTCTGCCCGAGGCCCCAGCACGACGTCAATGAGGATAGGCGCAAGTTCATACGCTGTGCACAGCGGCATGGTTTTCTTGTTGCCCCAGCGGCCGATGCGCAGCACCTCGGCCCTGCTTGCAAAGTCGTAGCAATCCAGCCAACTGGGAAGCACAATCTGGGGAACGCCGCAACTGTCTCACGTTAGCCTGACTCCGTCCCGCTTCCTTCGAGGGATCCGAATACTCACGTCACAGCATCATGGAACGAGTTCGCCCCGCCGTGGTTGATGGAGCACACCACGGTTCCAACCTCGAGGACCGCCGATGGCTGGGGCTTCACCCAGTCCAGAATGCGAATCCGGTCAGCCTCCATGAAATTCTGCAGAGCACGGTAGACCCTCGTGCCCGGCCCGGCCTCATAGGTGGGCGTGTGGGTAGGCTTGGCTCTCTTCAACTTCCACAGCACCTGCAGTTTCCCAGCGACGCCTCCGACGCCGCCTTCTTTCCGGGCATCGCCAGCCTCGAGCAGCTGACGGAGCGTGGCCGCCATCTCGAGCGCCTCGTCCTCGTCCATGGCCCTGTGCGTCCCCAAGCTGATGAACACAGTCGGGCCGCGCCTCAGCCACGAATCCAGCTCCGGGTCGACCTCGGCCGCCGAGGGTGCGGGCCGGATCACAGGGCCGCACGGGGTCAGGTGCTTGGGGATGTAGGCGAGCGGGAAGTCGGTCTCGGGCCGGTTGCCGACGAGGATATTTTGCCCCGGCAGCGGGCTGAGCATGAGCGTGTCAAACGACACGACGTCGGCGCCCAGCTCGCGCTTGATGTGGGCTTTCATGGCCTTTACGCGGCGGTCCGTGAGCGAGACATAGATCTGGTAGAAGCAGTAGAAGATGTTGGCCGGGATGGCCGTCCACGGGACGGGGAACTCAAAGGCGGACCCCATGCTGTACGAGTAAGCATTCCAGCTCGGGACCAGATGGGGAAATGAAGGGGGGAAGGCGACTGCCCACTCACGCAGGAAACTTCCACAGCATGGCACCCCACGGCTGCAGCGCGGCAGAGAAATCCTTGAGCGTGTTGGGCGAAAAGACGAGGTGCTTCAGCTTGAGGTGGCGGCAGGCGGTCAGGACTGGGGAGAAGAGGGAGTCGACGACAATGATGTCGGGCTGGACCTCGTCGACGACTCGCGCAAAACTTTTGTAAACCTGGATGAACTCGGGGCCGCTGTGGGGCATCAACAGGACCATAAAGACTCGCAGAATCGCCACCTTGGTCGAGAAGCTCGGGTGCTCGTCTAGGAGAGGACCCAGGTTTTCCGCTTCAGGCTTGTTCTGGACCGCCTCGATCATGCTCAAACCATCGAGCAGGTGGAAGGTCCATGGCCGGGCGCCCTTTGTGCATTTCACCGAGTACTCGGACGCGGAAGAGAAGTCCTTGGAGATGGAACTGAACGAGGCGAAGTGAATGTCAACGTCCGCATCAAGCGCTTGCAGGGCGTGTCCGGCGGCGAGGAAGACATTCGCCTGCCCGTGCTCCGCGTTGGTTGCCAATAGGACCTTCTTCATGGTGGCGGGCGAATATGATGCAGCGTGACCTAGAGGTCAACCGAGGAGGTACTCTGGCGAATGTCGAAGGACGGGTGGAAGATGGACAGAGCGGTCTGGCGGAAGCCGGGTGTGGGCTTGATAAGATAATATTGGGCCCCTGCATGGAGTTGCGGCACAGCGAGCTGATTAGCGTCCGTACCACCCTGGGGCCTGGAAGGATCCAAGGATTCCAGGCTGATGTTGCTTTTGGCGCAGGGACACGTCCATGGGAGCATGTCGGACGCTCCATCCGGATCTGAGATTCCAGGCCCACACACGTACCTTCGAGCCCATTCTCCATACCGACCGAGTACGGATCTCCCTACCAAAGATTTTACCACACCGCCTATGATTAGCTTACTGGCTATAGGAGAGTTCTCTGCAAAGCAAAACCACTGCGATTTTAAGGCGGTGAGGCAAGACTTTTAATAGGGACCTCCGTACTCCGTATCTGATTCTTCAAAAAAAAGGCGTCGGGTTGAGTAAGGGATGCCGCGCCAGACAGAGCTAAACGCTCGGTTATCTGGCCAATGTGCCGTTAGCGTCTGACGTGAGATTTGACGTGAGATAACGTTATGGTCCACAAATTTACCCGGCCCTCTTGGGACTTCCAAATCAGCTCCATCGAATTCCGCACACGACTGGGAAGTCAAAGAAGAAGAAGCTATTGGTACATACCTACCACTTACAATCTAACCCTGGTTTGTTCGTTAACGTGGCACATAGCGGGGTACGAGACATAATTTGGGACGAGAGAAAGCAAGCAAGGAACGTACCTTAGAAAAGAATAAGAGAGGGAAAAAGCTAAGATAAGTAAGTTAGAATATAAAAGACAAAAAAAGTAAGAGAAGGAAAAGGAGAAAGATAAAGATGAAGAGAAAAGGAAGAGAGAATATAAAAAGGTTTACGTAGGTAAAGGAATGTTGAACAAGAGAAGCTAAAGATAGAGAGGAAGAGGAAGATAATTTTAAAGTTAAAGAGAAAAAGAAGGAAAGAAAGAAGTATAACATCATCACGCTCTGTATGCCCCCGCACTCTTCACACCTCCTTCAACCACTTGATGTTGGCTGCTTTGGAGCGCTGAAGCAGGCGTACGGTCGCCAAATCGAGGAGTTGATGCGCATGCATAAACCACGTGAGTAAGCTCGAGTTCCTCTGCGCCTTCCGGGAGGGCTTCTTTGTCTCTATGACAGACAAGATTATACGGGTGGCTTTGCAGCTGCTGGCCTTGTGCCGTTCAATCCAGAGAGGCTGCTTTCCAAACTAGATGTAAGGCTCCATACACCAACACCCCTAAACTCGCGGGCCAGCACTCCACAAACTTGGGTGTTCCAGACGCCATACAACCCCCAACAAACCAATTCGCAGTCAACGTTCCTCAAGACTCGCATCGTCAATCATCAAAACAGCTCTCCAACATCAATATTAGCTGCAATGGGCCAGCTTGCCAAGTGTACGATGGCTGTAATACAACAGATGACCCTCCTTCAGTCAGAGGTCCCTTCGCTTCGTAAGGCCAACGAGGCACTAAGTAAGCGCCGGAGAGCGAAAAGAACACGCATACGGCTTAGAAATTTACTTGCGGTACAAGATGCAAAGGATCTACTTGACCAGAAGGCCATGGGTGGGGAGGTGGCGCAAGAAATGCAGCTGGATAGTAGTGGTGCAGGGAGACGACGTACAAAGGTTCGGTGCTGTGGCGTATACGGTAAGCCCGGACATAATGCTCGCACCTACCAGGAAGCCGCAGAATCGTCTGACGTACCTGCTTCCGTTGTAATTGTAGTTTAATTTTTAGTATTGTTGCCGTATATTCAAGGATGGTTGTTAACAGTGGCCCGGAGAGGAGGTGGGGGGTCATACTCTTATATGGGTCACTCGCTTCTAAGATACGTAATGTGAAGTTGTGAAGATGAGGTGTACTCTGTGATACCTACTATATAAGTTCCGCGGTAACAAACAAGCTTGAGTTGAATTGTAAGCAATTGTTACAGCCTGCCTCTGAGAGCAGCCCTGAATCAGACCAGCTCGACCATCTCACTGAAGGACCCGCGAGACAGACCTTCTCCCTGCATCAGTCCATGCACCAATGCCGCCCCGACAACTGTGTAAGTCCCATCGTCGGTCGGTCGAAGAACCATAGGTGCCGGCACCCCGCGCAGCAAAAAGATCTCGTCGCCGCACCTTACATCGAGAGGTCCAGTCCCGCCCAGCCCATTGTCGAGCCCAAAAAGACACTCCGATCGTTTTTCACGGACTCCAGCATGTCCTGGAGGTATTCGCAATGTCCTTCAGTATTCTTCATCTCCAAACCCCCCGCCCTCCCCCCATACTAGCACTAGCTTCTTGAAGAGACTCAGGTATGTCTCGCCAAGATGCCGCGTGTAAGCTGGATTTGAGACTGACGCACCGAAGCTCGAGAGAATCCCGGAAAGGGCGAACGATCTGCCGTGTGGTATGGAGCTGACACGCTCCAGGAGCGCGACTCTGATGCCTGCCTCTCGCGGTCAAGGAGACGTTCTCCGGTATGCCGCAGAAGCTCTTACTGAGAGTACCTCGCGATTGAAACCCTAACTATGCCTGATTCGTGAAATGAAAATGTCCTAGGCCATCGGTGCTGCAACGCTGCTGCACCAGTATCCTCCAGCCGAACCACACTGCAAGTCCAGGCGGAAACTGGCTGAGTTGGTGCCTTGCCGCCGCCGGCTCGTTACCACTGGCTCTATGAGCGGGTCTTAGCTTTGGGCAGAGACAGCCAGCCACACGTCGGAGCAGCTAACAGGTCCCACGCATCCGTAGAATGGCCGCCAAGCATGCGTATAATATACTGTAATTCTTCCAAAAAAAATCCCGGTCGGTGTTACGGATACTGCCAAGTTGGTCTACCGCAGGTGATCCTCCGGTCCCCAAAGAGACGAGTCCTGGAGGTATTAAGCTCGGGAGGCTTTAGCACAAGAATTTTTGCTACATGTAGGTCAAGTCCCAGGGAGTCCCATTTGCATAGTTCCAATTGCTCTCTCGTTCTCTCTTTGCCTCATCCTCACACACCAAAGAGGTACTATAGCACCGTGGACTCCCGTTTCAACTTTCAACACCCTCTAGTCGTCACCATGCGTCTCCCATCCTTACGAGCGCTCACTCTGCTACTAGTGGCCATGTTCTACTCCTTGGCGAGCTCGGCGACCGTTCTGCCCCGCCAGAGTAATATTACGTTGACTTCATTCTACTACGCAGGCACCGCCTGCAGCGCGGGAACCGTGTCAAGAAGCATGAACCGCGACGGATCGACCATCACATTCGGCTTCGATTTATTCGAAACGCACTACGGCCCCGGCTATCCGCCGGCAGAGAGGTACAAGAACTGCATCGTCTATTTTAGACTCAGCTACCCGCTCGGCAGCAAGTTCGAGATTGTGGGGACAACCTACCATGGCCAGGCCAGGCTGGATGCCGGGTGGAATGCCACGATCCAGTCGACCTACCTCATTTCCATCCCAGGAACAGGGAATGGCAGCACGGTGACCCGAGCCAGGACCACGAGTGAGCTTATCGGGGCCTACACGACGACAGACACCATTCCGGCCGGTTCGAAAATCGCCTCGTCCTGTGATTGGGAGGAGGCCCAAGTGCAGATTACCACGCGGGTGAAGCTGAGCACCAGCAGCGCTTCGGTTTCGGGAAGCTTGGATAATGAATCCCCATTTTCGCTTGGCTTTCAGCAGCTTCATCTGGGCTGGTCGGTCTGTGAGGATCAGATCAGCAAGCGGCGGTAGGAGGCAGGTGTCGAGATCTGCCAAAGCACCGGGATGTCCTTGTACTGAAGCAGACAAAGGAAGTGAGCCGGACTGAACTCGATGGAAGACATGGAAATCGAACCAACATTCGTTGTATACAACTTCGAGCGCCATGTGGACGACAGCACTTGGAAAGGAGTGCTGGGCCGTTGTCGGCTGAAGAGAGCTGCCTGGTTAAGGGCTGGGAGGGTTGCGTGGCTATGAGCTTGAACCATGAGATGACGAAGAGCCGTTGCGAGGTCCGTTGCTGACTATGCTGTCGCCATGGGGGCAAGATGGAAGTGTCTTATCACCGTGCCTCGGGTGTTCTCGAAGCAAGAATGGGGTCTTCGCTGTCTCACATCTTTCGGCACGGGGTCGTCTTCGTCTGAAGGGCGGTTCGGCTTGTCGGCAACTGCGAGGAATCAGTAAAAGAATTGCATCGGCCAGTTACAAGATCCAGCAAGCTCCAGATGACTGCCCTAACATCTGCTGTGCGCCTCACGCAGAATCAGATGACCGATTTCTGTTGTGGGGGTCCTGCCTTCCAGGTTGTGCAAAGCGACAGGGATGGAAACGACGGGGACGCTGGTGGCAGCTCTGCCTAGCGCTGCCACCACAGGTGTCCCGAAGGAGCATGGGCCGTGACTCACAGGTGAGAGTGCAACCAATTGCGCCAGAAATCAACCCACCAAACCGCCAATGAGACCACGCCCAATGAGCTTGGCCGGCTCAGGTCGCTCACCATGACTCCAACGCTGTCGCAGATGAGGCCAATAAGGGGCCCAGATATTGACAGAACGCGCCTTATCGTATAAGACTATGGTCTCTTCTCCATCATTCTCGTCTCTTCCCCCTTGTTTCGGTCAGACAATTTTCGCAATCACTCGCATCATCGGCGAGTCCTCACTGCGCTAGCCAGGCCCACAGCGCCGCCATTGTCACCGAGATTGACCGAAAGGAAAACAGACACAGGAAGGGAGAAGGTCAGCAAAACACAGTTCCGGATCGTCCATAAAAACCCTCAATGGGCCTCCTCCTCCATCATCCCACCTCCTTCAATTCGCTCACCTCCGGGACCTCTCCGGGCCTCTCGCCGGGTGGACCCACCACCCCGGAGTCCGACTTGGACCTCGACTCCGAACCGTCCGACTACTGTAACCTCCACCCTCAACTGCAAAGCCCACACCGACACTCACGATGTAGACGCGGTTTATCGAGCAACAGTAACCGAAACTGTCTCCGCTCTCAGCAGCACCGGAAACCGGGCCATCGGACCTCCAACCTCGGACGGCAAAGACCGGCCGCGGCCGAAACACACCATGTAAAGCCGCACAACCACTGGGCCGCAGACGCCGACGAGGGCCGTGCCCTGGCACGGTCCAACATTTTGTTACCTGGGGAGCAATACGCCCAACAGCTTGATCAGCAATACGGACATGAGCGGCACAGGCGCAGCAGCAGGGCTTCCTCCGACTCTTCTAGCTCCGACGGCCGACAGCGGCGGCCGCCGTCGTTGGAGAGGCAGGATGCGTTTCGCGATGAGAAAACCATTAAGCGGCGGCGGTGTTCGTGGGACGACACCAGTTCGGGTCTGAGCACAAACGTCCCAAGGAGTGTCAGAACGGAGGACGACGACGACGCACGTGAGGTCGCCGAGCTGTACCGCATGGGCCTGCTCTACGACGACGACGCACGTGAGGTCGCCGAGCTGTACCGCATGGGCCTGCTCTACGACGACGAGCACGAGCGTGGCGAGGGATTCTCGCTTGACCGGATTGTGCGGGAGGAGCCCGTGTATTCACTTCGTGTCAGGCCTGCCAGGCGGCGCGGGCGGGAGGATATTTTTGGTTTCGTCCCGTCGTTTACGGTGGACTTGGCGTTTCCGGCGTTTGCGGAGGACGAGTCGTTGGCGCGCTGGTTGATCTCAGGTTGCTCTTCCTCTCAGGGCATGTTGCCGGAAGAGCCGCGGCGTCCACGGCGCAAAGCCTTGCATGATACCCCCCGGTTAACGGTCATTTACGAGCTCGCCGACGATGCTATGTCTGTATTGCCGGCTGATGATTTTCTTGAGTTCTATTCTGTTTCGAATTTTTCAGGTTGCGTTGCGGGGGAGGAAGTTGGGCAGGATTGGGCAATCCTCGATAAGTATGATGGGAACGAGACTGCCCTGTCGGCAACGGCAGCAGCGACGATGGCGGTGGCGGATGATGAAGACGAGGAGGTCGACGATCCCTGGGTTGTGCTAGGCCATGATGGCTCGTAGCAGGTCCGCCACAGAGATCCCCGACTGCCCTGGATCTCGGCCGGCTATGCAGCTGCGTGCTGCGATCGGACTGGCCCTCGGACGGTCCAGTACAACCGGGGACGAAACTGTGGGGGTATCAAGCTGTGTGCTCGTGGCCCTGGCTGCTTGAGCTCGCTTGGTGTTGAGGGCGGTGGTCGAAGGGCGGGTTGTTGTACAACAACTGTATTGTGCCGTCATCTGGAGGTGCTGTTGGAGCGGGCGCTGCATTTCTTGAAGCATGTATCTGTATTTCATGATGTGATGGAAGTTGCTTTGTCTTTGGGGAACCTGTCAGCCTCGAGGTGAACTCTCTGTGCACAGAGAACTCTCTAAGCTGTCTTGGTTCACATGATTCCCCAGATTCTGAAAAACTATGATGGGCTGCCTCCATGTGAATCCCATTCAGGGGTGTGATGCCGCACCATGAAGATAGTTCAAGCTCCAGGCTTACTTTACTGCAGGACTACCAAAGCAGTCGATTCAGAAGCGTGCCAGATGCACTTCTGAGTAAGATAAGAAACTAACGGTATCTTTTTCGCATAAGCTTTGTAGAGTGCGAGGCTCCCATGTCCGGCAGAAGATACAGATGCGCCGATGCTACATTGAGTCAGCGACATCGGTCGATTCTCTGCCGCGTTTCTTACCTGAGCACTGGACCCTAGGGTCTTGTTTTTTTCGAAAAGTGGCAAGCTGCACGACGGGACGCCCTTCGATGCACAAAAAGAGCGGAGACCCGACCGGACTTCCGGCCGGCGTCGGCTCAACGCGGCCCTCCAAGAACCGCAATTCTTACCCGACCTGGAAGGCCCGTCCCCAAATCCAACACGCAGTTAAGTATGCCTACCTGGTAAGCACATTATAGCGCACTTCCTCGTCGACTTACCGACAACCCACCTCCGACGATAGCCATCTCGTGAGGATCCCCCGAACAAGCGACAACCCATCGCCATGGCCACTCCAACACCCGTCCCCTCCACCACCGCCCTGGCGGCCCAAGCCAAAGCCTTCAAATCCCTCCACAACCCAGGCAACCCGCTCGTCCTAGCCAACGCCTACGACGCGACCTCGGCGCGCATCATCGGTTCTCTGTCCGGCTGCCGCGCCCTCGCCTCCGCAAGCTGGGCGCTGGCCAAAACAATCGGCACCGATGACGAGAAGCTCACACTCGAGCAAAACTTTGCGCTCCTCACCCCTATCGCAGCTGTGGCGCGCGAGCTGAACCTTCCTCTGACGGTCGACATTCAGGACGGGTACGGCGACCGGCTGGACGAGGTCATTCGTCGGGTTATTACTGAATTGGGCGCTGTCGGGGTGAACCTGGAGGATTCGAACCATGAGAGCGAGGCCATGATGGAGGAGGTGGAGGCCGTGAAGAGAGTGCGGCGGGCGGTGGAGGTTGCGGTCGAGGCCGGAGTGCCGGACTTTGTGGTCAACGCCCGGTCGGATACGTTCTTGATGGGTGGGGAACTGGATGAGTCAATCCGGCGCGGGAAGAAGTATCTTGAGGCCGGGGCTACGACGATTTATGTGTTTTGGCCGCCCAACAAGGAGATGGCGGAGGCGGACGTGAAAAAGGTGGTGGATGCATTCGACGGGAGGGCGAATATCCAGCCGCGCAAGGTCTCACAGGTGCAGACCAAGGCCCTGACTGTGGCCGATATAGCTAGGTTGGGCGCTGCGAGGATCAGCGTCGGGCCGCAGTTGTATCGCGCTGCTACTGCGGCGCTCGAAGCGGCGGCGAATGAGTTGTTTGCAGGTGGTGTTTAGATGGGCACGGCAGGCGGGAAGTCTCACAACGGAGTCACAAAATTAAGCGATGAGTCACAACTATACAGTAGATTACGGATCGAAAATGCAACCAAGAAATCAACCTGGGAGAAAACCAATTGTTTGAAATGAGATTCCTCGATAAAGTGCGAGTTAATTGAAAGCCAAAAAGGCGGGGCCGAGCCAGGGCTTGAACCTGGGACCACTTGCAGGCTGAATTCAGAACCCAAAGCAAGTATGCTACCACTACACCACACGGCCTTAGTTGGGATACAATTAACCAGCTGGTGTTTATGAACCAACACAAGGAACGAGACGCCAACACAATCCCTAATTCCAGAGACAATGCTTCCTTCCTCCAGACTTGGCATGAACAATATACTGATTGTATTGAAATCACGCACTTCGCAAGAGGCGATTAAATTCATCTGCTCCTCGGGGTATTATCAAGCCCCCAGCCCTTGGCCCTGAATTCAGGTTTGCTAGTTACCAGATTTCTCAATCTTACCCTGATATGAACCGGTGTACCTCAGCACTGCTTCAGCGCAGTCCCCGCCTTCAACTCGGCCAACATGTCATCGCTCGCCTTCTGCGAGATCATAAACGTCGACACAGCCGGGAACACGCCCGGGATCCTCGCAAAAGCACTGGCGTCCACCACCCTGAGCCCGCTGACCCCGCGCACCCGGAACTTGGAGTCCAGCACAGCCATCGGGTCGCTCTCCGCGCCAATCTTGCAGGTCGACGTCGGATGATGGCCAAACGTCTGCTTGTGGATCCAATCCTCGTCCTCCTTTCCGCAGTACCCGTTCGCATCCGGCCCACCGGCCCTGGCGCACGGTGGCTCGACCGTCGTGATGCCCACCCGCTTGTACACGGTCCGGATCCACGCGACCGTGTCCTTCATGGCTTCGAGGTCGTACTCGGCTCCCCTCGCGTAGTGGTTGAAATTGATCTCGGGTGTGTCCATCGGGTCGGCGCTGCGCAGCTTCACCCAACCCTTGTTGTTGACGCTCGACCCCTTGACCATGCTCACGCCGTACGGCTGTGGCGGATCGGCGGGAACCCGCACCGAGTTGTCGGGCCAGAACCCCCGGAACAGGAATCCCTGCCCGCCCATGAGAAACATGTCGCGCTCGCCGTGCGCCGGGTGCCGCGTCTTGTACATGGCCACGCCCGTGTTTCCGCTCCCGCCGCTGCCCGTCCCGACGATGGGCATCTCCTGGTTGTCCATCAGGTTCTGGCCGACGCCGGGCAGGTCCTTGATTACGGGAATGTTGAACCTTCGCAGCTCGGTGGCGTTGCCGATACCGCTCAGCATGAGCAGCTGCGGCGAGTTGAAAGCGCCTCCCGCCACGATGACTTCGCGGCGGGCGATGGCCGTGCGCTTGACCCCCACTGCGTTGGCCGTGCGCCGACTGTCGCCCTTGTACAGCGACTTGCCATAGAGGAACTCGACGCCCGTGGCGCGCGAGGTGCCGCGGTCCGAGGAGCACTTGGTGCCGCCCGTGTCAAAGAGGACTTTTGTGGCGAGCGAGGTGAGTGAGACGGTCAGGTTCGAACCCGCGCGGACAGCCTCCTGCACGTAGTCGCGCGAGCTGTAGCGGTTGCCGTTAGCGTACTGGTGGTTGACGAGCCCGTATATGCTCGACGTCTGGTCGCGCGTCGGGCTGATCTCATTGGGGTCGCGGATCAGCAGGTTGGACATGGACATGGACAGGTTCCAGTCCCGAGCGTAGGAGGCCATGACGTTGTTGCCCTGCAGCGGGCCGAGCTGCTTGGACTGCGTCATGGCGCCCATCTGTGTCTGGAACCAACCGTCGAACCCGTGATTGGCCGCACCCCTGGTCAGGTAGTTGTTCTTTTCGATCTTGGTGAAGATCTTGTGCATGTTTTCGGCTCTGCTGAGCATCAGTACCACGTCACCAAACTCTACCCGAGGAAGGAGGGCAAACATACCTCCAACTGTCGTCGCCCGTCACCTCGGCGTGGTAGTTCCAGTCGGAGTCGCTCGGCAGCCAGCAGACCATGGCGTTGATCATCGAGGACCCTCCAAGCGTCGCACCGCGCGGGTAGTAAACGCCCAGCAGCTTGGAGCCCGCCGGGGCGCCGCTCTGCCCAACCCAGTAGCGGCCCTCCGGAGTCATCCACGTCAGGTGGCTGTACTGGTTGTCTCGGGGGTCGCTTTCCGGGTAGTGCTTGACGTAAAAGTCCCAGGTGACCGTTGGCGTGTACCGACCGAAACCTTGGCCTGGGTTGTCGTCTCCAGCTTCGAGCAGGAGGACAGAGTGTCCTGCCTTGGCGAGGTTGACGGCCAGCACCGCGCCGCCGGGTCCGCTACCCACTACAATGTAGTCGTAGGCGGCACCATCCCTCGGGGCAGTCTGCGCTGCAGCCAGGGGACCATGGAGCAAGACGGCCAGCGAGAAGAGTGCGCCTAGGGCGCCACTCTCTCCAGGCTTTCCAAAGAGCTTCATCTTGAAGAGAGGACGGTAGACAATGTAGCCTAGGGTTGCCTTCAGGGGCATGCACACTCTCCAGGAGTGGACATGACGGAGACGGACCATTCTTTGTACTGACTCTTTCACGTCCCTCCCTGTCCCAATTTACTCGGCAGGCTGCGGGCGAACCATCCCCATGGAGATCCATAGAAGGCATGACCGCTTGCTGAGTTCCTCAACCACTGGCCGTCATGCACGGCGCCAAGCCCTGAGACAACCACCGGTCACTCCTGAAAAGAGGGCAGGTGATCTAGACGAGATCAATTTCGAAGGTGGAGTGCTCTCGGAGAAGTGCCGATTGGGCAGCGAAAACTGCCTTTGATGGCAGCGTCGGGATGTTCCCCTGGTTGAAACATTGTTTGAGGGCGGGGGAGTGTATCCTCCGGAGGCCCTGGACTTAACATCTGTCCTTGAGGGGAAATAGCCGGTACTCGAATGAACCTTCAACAGAGCTCCGAGGATGATATCCATGCAGTAGAACTCTTGGCGTTACATATGAGAGGTCTAGGGCCCATACTGTGTTCGTGAGTACCTGGTTGCCAAGGCGTCGGATGTTGGAGTCCATGGAAAAAGGTGTGGTCGTAATACAGGCCAAACACTAAGCGCGGGGTTCCCGATAGTGATATTTTGCGTAGAATCGGCAGTTGCGAGGGAAAAGCCAATGTTCTTCATCGTTCTCGTCTGATGCCTTTTAGTTAGCGATATTCAGTCAGCCGCAAAAAAGGGGAACCTCTCCGGAGACTCCGATGACCATAGGTACCTTGTTGACGAACTCCTGCTCATGTTCTGGCAGTGCAATTATGACAGTGCCAGTGTAGTTGACTGGGGCTAGATATCTAATGTTACTGCTAGTAGTAGCCATCCCCTAAGACTAACGCGAGCAGACATCTTGAGATTTCCATGCCCTGATAATTGTAACTTACCAGCAAAAGCAGACTTGAAAGCAACGTCATCAGTATCCGTCCCCGAGCGTGTTCGGTCAGAGCTCTTCCGGCAAAAGAAGATCGCGAGGGGTATCTTGCAGCGACAATCAAAGCAACTCAGTAGGCAATGAAGTAAAACAAGCAATGCAGGGGAATTGAAAAACCTCCAAAGTATTACCAAAAAGCCCGGTTAAGCCATGGCTCAAAAAGTCTTCAAAATAGAGCCTGAGTCGCGATAGAAAAGGAGATTGTGGCCCCAGAGCTTCCATATGAACATGAGGTAGGGTATCCTTGCCCGAATATGACCGGGTTGAAAGCAACGACGACGACGCAATGCTGTCAATCAATGTCATCTCCCCTCTCCGCCCCACCGTCCCCGTCCTCCAAGCCATCAAGGTCAGGGTACTCAGACCCATCCCCTTCGAGTCTGGCAACGAACTGCTTCACGAACCGCCCATCGGGTCCCAGGCCCGCATACATGAGCGGCACCAGGAGCAGCGGCATCCCTCCCACCCCCGAGGTCACCTGCGCCTTGATGAACGCAAGCTGGTAGCCAGCCATCTGCCAGACAAATTTGGGGCTCGAATGGTGATACAGCTTGAACGCGAGGCTGGCCTTGAGCAGCGAAAAGTAGGTCGTCGCGCCCGCCCCGCGCCCGGCAAGGGCCGGCGGCTCCAGCAGCACGAGCATCCTAGAATCGAGCGTGTTGGAGCCCGTGCGGCTGACAGACTGAGCGTCGATGGCGAGCCACTTCTCGTAGATCTGTTTCACCTTGTCCGGGTAGGCGCCGTCGCGGGCCTGCATGGCGCGCGTCCATTCCTGCTTGACGGCGCCGAGGGAGTTGCGGAGGGATTCCAGGAAGCGCTTGCTCGAGGCGGACTTTTCCGCGATGGAGTTGAAGTCCTCGTAGTAGACGACCAGGTCGCGGTCCCAGAACTGAGCCGCGTTCTCGGAGCTTTCGGCCGTGGACCCCTTCTCGGCTGCCATGACCTTGTGGAAGGAGGCCAGCTCGCGGTCGATGGCGGGCTTGGCAATGGAAAACTTGAGGTAGTCGATGACGTGGCGTGGCTCGCCGGTACCGACCCAGATGTCGCCTTTGTATGCCGGGTCATCGAAGGCCATTCTGCCGTTGAAATGGTCCCTGCGGAGCCGGCTCCAGCTGTCGTTGTCGAAGATGATGCCCTGCTTGCTCTGATCCACCAGTTTGCCTACGAGAGTGCTAAGAAGAACGGCGACCTTGTCGCTGACGCTTTTGCTGTGATAGCAGGCCTTTTCCTTGTAATTGGTGCAGATGCCCAGGTAGTTGGGCTGCATCGCGAAGAGGAAGCTCTTGTTGATCATGTCGTAGACGGCTTCGTAGCGAGCCGCAGGGCCCGACAAGCCGGTGTGGCAGACAAGCTCCCTGAAGGAGGTTTTGTCCTGGCCCAGGTACGCAGAGAGGTCCGGCTGCTCAGGCACGTCGGCATTGACAAAGTTCTCAACGATATCCGGATCCCAGCACACCCAGGCCATGTCTCCGTCGTAGTCACCCCCTGAAAGCTTGTCAGCGAGCGGGATGTTGCCTTTGCGGGGAAACACAATGACGTCTTTGAGGGCGTGCAGCTCGGGCTTGAACACGGCCCGGACCTTCTGTACGTCGCTCACAAAGTGGGCGGGCGACCGGGCGACAAGGACGTCGCAGTCCGCCAAGAGAGTGTACGAGATGTCGTCCACTTCGTCGCGGAATTTGGACGAAAACCCGACATGCACCTCGTTCTCCTTCAGGACGCCCCAGAAGTCGACAACCATGTAGATGTACGCAGACCGGCCGACGCGGATATTCAGCTTGGTTCTCAGGATGTCGCACTTTTGCTTCTGGAGGTCCCAGGCCAGGTCTTGCAAGTACTTCTGGGCCTTTGGGTCGAAGCCGCTATTCAAAAGGAAACTGAGGATTTCCGACTTGCTCTCCGGGAGGCCAGCCAGGAACAGCACTTGTCCGTGCCGGACTCGCTCGGAGCGATTATTGGAGTTCTCGCTGACCCATTGCCGAAACTGGAGCGGGCGCTGTAAGGCTGTCTTTTGATTCTGAAATTGCTTTTCCAAGTCGTTTGTGAGACGATTGCCTATGACGAGCCTCATTTGCCTTTTGTCTTTGGCTCGGTCCTCCAGTACAGGCAGAAACTGCAGATTGAGGCCTGCCGGCTTCAACTCAGAGGCCACGCTCCGAACCTCGAGCGTCCTGTGGTATCGGTCAGCATAATCGCAGTCCCATTTGCGCTGAGACGGGTATGTCTCGATCCAGTCGGCGTCGCCCGTGTCGGCCACATCCATCAACCACATCCCTTTTGCCGAACCCATGCGCCCCTGGACGGCAGAGGGTATGTCGCTCAGTCCGAGGGCATCCCGAATCTTCCTTGCCACGCTGCGGGACATGCGGCCGATGCCGTCGTTCATGACCTTTCCGATGGGCGACAGGACGTCCTCCGCATGGTGGCGGATCTGGTCAGGCTCAAACGTCAGCGCCGGAAAGGTCTTGCTCAAACCCAGCTGGATACGTGAGAACAGCTTCAGGTGCGGCTGAGCCTCGTTGCGCTCCAACTGGAGAAGCCAGTCCATCATCAGGCTGACTGGGATTCGTGTCCGTTGCTGCACTGTGTCATGCGGGATGTCGAGCCTTGAGCGGATCTCGGCCTGGCGGAAGTTCAGACCGTCCTCGGCAAAGAAATGCACTCTCTCTTTGAACGTGGCTTTCGCCTCTGGGCCAAGCCTAAGGTCCTTTGCTGGCTTTCTGTATCCTGCGTCTTTTGAGTAGAAGGCCTGCCACCGTCGCCCAGCCAGGCAATGCTGGTTCTTGGTCAGCCACTGAATGACTTGGTCTGCGCCCCCGTCCTTCAGGGCGGCCTGGAGGTGGCTAGGCGTGTTCATCGCAGCTGGAGATGGGATGAGGATCTCTAGGAACCGGTCTGGACCGAAGCGCCTTGTCAGTCTGCAGCTTTCGTCGAACCTCAGCGGCTTCATGTCCAGCAAGAACAGGGGACCAGTCTTGTCGGGATTGAATTCCAAAGCGGCCGACATTACCACAATATTCCCGCGGCCCTCCCAAGAGTTCAAGGCGACGGAGAACGCTTCGGCTGATGGGCGCTCAGGGAAAGACTTGCCCCGGAAGACGTCTAGCTGGCTGAGGTCCCTCCAGATCGCAAACATGTCCGAGGTTGCCCATGTTGGGTCGTATTTGAGCGCGTCGTTATTAAGGTCGACCTTGCAGTGCAAACAGATGCGGGTGATTTCCCAGGCGACAGCGAGGGGCGCACCATGCAGCCAGCGGGGGAATGTGGCTGCGCGATGTCAGAAAGGTCACGTCAGAATTTTACCAATCGGTTCACTTACGCCAGATGTTTTGCAGCCTCGACTCGAGGGGGCTAAGCCTGCCGTTGCTCAGAACGCTGTCAAATCCTGTCCTGCGGGCCAGAATTGTGGTGTCATCTAGCACGAGCGGGTTAGAGTCAGGAAAGTCAATGTCCGAGAAGACACCGGAAGACTGAGGTGGCGGTTGGTGAGAAGTTCCGGTTACGGGCGCTTCAATAGGCGGCCTATTCACGGCCGCAGACGTCCGATCGGGAATTTTAAACTGCTGGGATGCAGGGCGTGCTGGAATTGCAAAGTCGAGAGAGGCGTTCTCTTCCCGCAGGTCACCGTCCAGCGTTGTCTGGGTCGACTGCTGAGTCGACTGCTGTTCACCATTGCTGAAGAGGCTCGAGACCCTGCTGCTGGTGGGAGTGCTGTCACTGGAGTTCCTCCGTTGGGGAGCCGGCCGGCATCGCTCTGGTGACCAATTCTCGGGCGGATGGCCCAGCCGTCGCCGTGCTGGCACCTTGTCGAGGGCATCGGTGAAGGCGGATGATGTCGGCGAAGGACAGGGCGAGAGTCCCCTCGAACGCTTGCCAACGTGATCGTCGTCTCTATCGAACGATCGCTTCGATCCAAGCGATGCCGGTGATTCTGGGAGCGACCTGGACGAACCGGTGTCGCTCTCATCGCTCAAAGTGGGAAATGGTGCAGGGCCATCATTGTTGGTTCGGCCACCGGGCTTCGGAAGCAACAAGGGCGGCTTCTTCTGAGCCGTGACATTCTCGATAACCTTGATCAAGACGGACTGCAAGTTCAACCGCTGGGCCGGGGTTTGCGCCTTCGGAGGGGCCGATACCGACGGAAGAGTGGTGGGGTCGGCGCGAGATTTGGGCACCCAGCGCAGGCTTGCGGCTTTGGCCGCCTGGTCGAATGACTCGAGGGCCTGCTCTAGGGTTTCGCCGCGCTGGTAAAAGAGAAACTGGATGCCGCGGCAGATCTTGTCACACCTCGCAAACTGCTCGTCTTTGGCGCTGAGCTGCTTTCGCTTGGATGGGCTGAGAGTTGGGTTGGGAATCGTGACGCCCAGGCCATAGACGTTGTTCAGTCTGAGGATAACTTTCTCCACGGCATTGTGGGCGAGGCTGCGCTTGTTGCTGGGCGTCACGGGCAGCACACCTGGAATCGCTCCCGGTCTTGTTCCAGGAATTGGGTTCATGGCTTGGGCCCTCCCGCCGGCAATCGGCCAAGCTCGATGGAAAGCGAAGCCAACCTTAGTATGCACATGCAATTGCCTGCTCAACGACCGGCCATTGAAGTCATTGAAGTGTGCGTGATGTTGTACTGCTGCAACGGGAAACTTTGCCGGGCGGCAAGCGCGGTTGCTATATTGCGACGTCGGAAACTAAATTGTGCCGCATGCAAGCCAGCCCTCTTCGAGATGTGGTGAGCCTCATCTGCAGAAAGCAGAGGCCAACCATGTCTCGTGAAGCGGTGCCTTGTGGAATTGATCAAGAGAACAGGATTCTGGCTCGGAGATGGAAGCTTTGGTGTTTTGGAAAGCTCTCTTCAACAGGGTCCAGGTCCCTGATGCTGTGCGCAGGTTCCATGTGCTGAAGGACCCTTTCTCCACAAGACTCTTGGGGATCTCGAGGGGATACATCCGAATTGTCAATTGCTGACTGTGGTGCTTTTGATGACATCATGGTGGAATCCATACACGCACGACAGGATAAGAAATGTCATTGTCCACCGAGCGTGATGCTGAGCCGGCGGTGTTTTGTTTCAGTTCATCAGGTGTCCATGAAGGCACCATTGGATGAAGCAGAAAACGTGCGGCTTGCAGGTGCTCAGTCAGCGCACCATTTGGTTATTTTAGACCCGTTGTGCGCCCCACTCTGCCGTCAATCCCGAGCTTCCCCACATTCACTTTGGTCCGATCTCGATCTGTCGGCTTCGACTTTGCATCCAAGGACACCACCTCGGATTTGCATCGGTATTCAACAACCGTACCTCTCTCTTCCAAGCAACGCTTGCCCATCAATCTCGCGACGAGTCAACCACCAAGTGATACCCCCTTATCGCAGTTTTACGGCCCCACTCTCCAACCTTCCTATCCAGGTTTCCCAGCAGTGACAGGCCCTCGACTGCTGTGCGACTCCTCCCGAATCTCTCGGCCATCACTCGGGTTACCTTCCCGGCACCCACACCCATCCAACGGCCCGTCCCCGTCCCCCTCCCCCTCCGGATTCCGTTTCCAATGTCGGAGACTCAAGAGAGCCCCAACCTCGAGGACCTGACGCCAGAGGAGGCAAACCGCATCATCCACTCCCACCGCAAGGTGCGCTACGGTAAGTGGCATCCTTCCGTCCCCGAACTCACCGTTGCCCTGTCCAATCCGTCGCCCCGGGTCAAGTGGACTGTATGACATACCCGAGAAAGCATTGGCGGTGCATCAATTCTCGATCACAGTTCGGTCCGCCCAATTAGGAGTGAGGATGGGTTGCTCAGATGTCTTTGTGGCAGGCACCGCTTGCTGGCCTTGTCGGCAGAGGAAAGTCAAGTGTGACAACAAAAGCCCCTGTGAAAACTGCGTCAAGAGGGAACACCCTCAGCTGTGTTCCTACAAGCCCAACAGGTCGGCCACCGGCAAGAGCATCTCGTCCGGTTCGGAATTCCCCACACCATCGAAGAAGAGAGGGCGCTCGCCGGACGAGCGAGCCGCCCGGAGGAGCCTGAGCGACGAGGCGCGCGAGGCCATCAGGGCATACGGTGCGTCGTTCTGTTGGCCGTGCTGGCGTCCACTCGCCCGGTGTTGACCTTTGCCAGAACCCGATAACACCGAGACTACGCGATATGTGGGCCAGAACAGCATACCAGCCCTGCTCCGAGAGACAGCCTCGGGCACCGAGCCGCAGGAGGTCGTCGGGATCCGCCAAGACATGCAATCCTTACTCGGCCTGGACAACTCGGCGCCCTTCCCGCTGATGTCTTCGCGCCATCTGGATAGGCTTACTTCGGATATCGCGTCCGAGCTGCCGTCCGATCGGGAAGTAATGAAGTAGGTCCTTCTCGAACTGTGCATGAATGTCCTGTTCACGCTCCCTAGACTCTTCCGGACGTACAAGGAGATACCACAGCCGTTCTGGGGCTTTGTCATCGACATTGACGACCTGGAATCACGCCTCATGGTCTACCTGGAGGACCGAGCAAAGAACGCAAGAGCCTCGACCAAATCGACAAGGCCTGTCTCAGCATCCTGGTTGGCCATCCTCTTTGCCGTTCTCGCCGTCGGCTCCCAGTACCACGACTCGCCGTACCATGTTCGAACAAGGGACGCGCAGAAGTACATTCAGATATCGTTCCACTTCCTTCGGCTCGGCAACTTTCTGCTGAGGTGTGTCTCTCGCCCCCAGGGTCCGAGGTCCTCGCTGACTTCTTCAGGCCCAACCTCGACTCCATCCAAGCATTGCTCATGACCAGCTTTGTGCTGCTCAATGACATGAAAGCGGAAGCCTCGTGGGCGCTGCTTGGCCTCACCTGCCGGCTGGCGCAGTCACTTGGTTTGCACCGTGCGCAGCCACTTGATGGGCGGCAAACTCCAAACGCCTCTAGGAAAGAGATGGCGAGGAGAAAGCTATGGTACACGGCCCCTGGCACACTCTTTTGGCATAAGGCTGACCTCCCAGGTGGACATGTTTGTGGCATGACACGCTAACCTCTCTGTCTTTCGATCGGTGAGTCCAACCCATCTAATGTAACGCTGTGCCCTGGCTTACCCATTAGCTCCCCCATGACCAACATCCCTTGCTGCCCAATACCCCTGTCTCCAACAGCCAACACCGAGGGGTGGGCATACCTCGAAGCAATGTACCACCTGTGCCAGATCATCTCACAGAGGCTGAACCCTGATGCTATCGCGACCGCCACCTACGCGCGGATCTTGGACAACTGCGATGCGGTCACGAATATTCGAAACAAATTGTTGCTTCAGCTCCGCAACAAGGACACGTGCAAGTCGGCCTTGGACCGGCTGCAACATTTCGCGATACGATTGCATACGTCCTTTATCATCTCGGTTTGCTGCCGGCCTGCTCTGATGCGGCGAGACAGCAACCACCTTGACGCAACGCAAAAGAAGTTCCTCGCCGACAGGTGCAAACAGAACCTGACCGAGACGGTTCGGATGTTCCTCGCCATGCACCAGCTCTCCGTTATCCCGACGCGGTCTTGGGCCTTCACCTACCACGGCCTCTCGTCGGCCGTCCTCTTGGGGCTGCTGGGCGAAACAAAGGCCGACCCGGAGGTTCGCCAGCTGCAAGGAGACCTCATTTCAGCTTTGTCGGCGACGGCAGCGAAAGAACAGACGTCTCCTCAGCCACATATTCGCAAGTCGGACCTCGACATCGAGCTCTCGGGTCCACTTTCGCGAGCTTTGGAGGCCCTCAAGAACATCTATGACCACGGATCCGTAATTGGGCCACAGATCAAGAGGGAAGGCAGCATCTCGGGGCCGGCCTCGGGCCGGCGCACACCGCTGCCTCACATGCCGCCGTCCGGGAGCCTCACCAATGGCGCCATGGCCAGTCAGGATTCTCGCTCTCTGTCGGCGACTCTGGATCCGCATCAGAATGCGGCCCTGGCCATGACGGAGCTGCAGCAGCAGGGCGGCGGGCCGGCTGCTGATTTCTCCGCCGGGTATGTTTGTGACTTCGAAATCAGCCAAAGGCTGCTGCTAATGTTATTCGTAGTATTCCCTTCTCGAATGGTTCTTTCGAAACCGGGGCTCAGCCGCTCTCCGAGATGCCTGGTTTCGATCCGACCAGCTACATGTCGCCCATGGATCTGTACGATTCCATCTTCTGGGGTAAGCAGCTTCTCGGGTGCCCTCCCAACTCCCATGACTGACCTGGCCAGAATCCCCCGATCCCTTCAACACTGGGTTGGATTCGATGAACTTTGATTTTCTTGCCCAACCCCCGCCAGGGCAGCCGCCACAGCAGCAGTTCTACTTTTGATACGCATCTATCTGCCGGAGTCGTCTCTTGTATGTACATTCGGCGTGATAATGATTGGCCAAGTTACATCAAAGAACATCATGGCAGAGAACTGTTACCTCACTGAGCTTTGGTGGCCGACCGTCATCGTGAACCGTTCAGCCCATATTCGGCGCTGCAACAAGGCAATCCAGTGCACGGACTGTTCTCAGACTGGAGAAAGTCCTGCCCAGCAAACGTCCTTGCTGATAGCAGCCCAGTTTCAAGGGAAGGGGCATTCTCCACCATGTCAGCCTTGATGCGAAGGCACTACTCGGGTACCGGCCCCCCATCCTCGAGCATCGTTAGATCCGTCTCCAACTGAAGTTTGTAATCAGAGCGGCAGTATATCATGAAGCTCTTTTTTGTATTCCACCTCCTCTGCCAGACATCCCTGTCTTCACTCAGCCCTCCCGCAGCCCCAGTACCCCTTGACTTGCCCCTGAATAAGTGTAAGATGACCTGACGCTTCAGGGTCTCTGCAATCTTTTTCTTTCATGCATCTCGCGTAGGAAGCTGACGTGTCACAGCCTTCATTTCATTGACTTGGTTCGACAAATACCATGACTATCAAGCCCACGTTGATTTCCTCCACAGCCTCGCAAAAAAGCACGCTCACTTGGCAAGAGTCTTTACTGCGGGGAAGTCGTTTGAAAAGCGAGACATCTAGGGGATTCATCTCTTTGGGAAATCAGGGCCTGGTCAAAAGCCTGCCATCGTCTTCTTTGGCACCATTCATGCCCGGGAGTGGATCACCACCATGGTCACTGAGTACACCGCGTACAATCTGCTGAAAGGGTACCGCATCAACAGGGACATCAAGCAGGCACTCAACAGCTTCGACTTTTACATATTTCCAGTAGTAAACCCTGATGGTATGCGAGCATCTATCTGCCATTTCCCCGTTATTTGTTCACGCATCAGCACTGACATACACTCAGGCTTTGTCTACACCCAAACCACGAACCGCATGTGGCGCAAAAACAGGCAGACGCAAAAGGGCACCGCGTGCGTCGGCCGCGATCTCAATCGCAACTGGGACGTCCAATGGAACCAGACAGGCGCCGCGTCATCCAGGCCCTGCCGCCAGACCTACAAGGGGCTGACACCCCTCGACGCACCTGAGACGAGGGCTCTGGCCACAGAGCTGAAAGCCATCAAGAAGCGGCAGGGGCTGCGGCTCTTTATCGACTGGCATGCCTTTGGGCAGCTGGTCATGTACCGTAGGTTCTGCTGCTGCGGCTCCCTGGAAGCCACAAAACCCCATCACTAACCGGCATCATCGCGGGGCACAGCATACGGACACTCGTGCGACAAGAAACTGCCGCCTTTCTCAGCGACGAGTTGGCTGGCTGGTGAGCTCGCCGAGGCCATGACCAAGGTGCGCGGCACCCGGTACCGAGCGGGCACGGCGTGTGATTTGCTGTACCCGACCTCGGGGGACAGCGCCGACTATGCGTTTGAGGTGCTTGGTGCAGACTACGCCTACACAGTCGAGTTGCGGCCCGAGGTGGGAGGCCGAGGCGGGTTCAAGCTGCCGGAGGACAAGATCTTGGCGACTGCGGAGGAGGCGTGGGGAGGGATCAGGCATGTTTTGAAGTTGATTCATCTTTGAGGGGCATGAGGTACGGATACATGGCGTGTGTGGCAGGCATTAGGGTCAGCTAGGCTTACGAGAGGTTTCCGCGGTGGAAGAGTACATGTAAGCAGAGTTAGGGGTGAGACCGTGAGCTTCCCAACATCGAACTCTCCTTGCCAGAAAATCTCCCATTTTCACCGCCCTCTTTCGAAGGCACTTCAAAGTGACAAGCTGACCTGTGACCCGCGGAGTAGCGCACTCCCGAACTCTGGACCCTGGTGTCCTATTCAGGACCACCGTGACCATCTCCCAACAGGGAGATCTGTGCCTATCCAGTGCGCAGTGGGTCGCGAGGCCCAGTGGATCTTTTTGAACCATACACGCCTTAGGAACCTCTTTTGCCCGTTTTGGTCTGTCTTGCATGCTGCCTGGTGTTGGTGCCGGTCTAACAGCAGCTTTCACAGGCAACCTGAAATACCGACCCCCAATAATCAATCCGTACACAAAATCTCTTGACCCGCGGCTGCCTCGGGCTTCGCCACTTGTGGCTGCCACAAAGGCGGGGTCCGCTCATGTTCCGCATGCTCCTCCAAGCGGCGCCAATCGGGCATCGGCGACAAGCGACTCCTAATAGCGGGGTTTAGAGGCACGCTCATTAGGGAGGTTTCTGCAACGATCTGGGCCTGCTCCTTGGGGCGCATTCGACCGTTTGATATGGACTCTGGGCTGTTGAGAGACCTTCCTCTTTGGGGTTCCAGTTTCCACGACTCCATCGCCAAGGAAAATTTATAGCCGCTCTCACAAGTGCCGGTATCTGAAGGCCGTTTTCGTCTTCAACCCTACAGGACCTGCTTCTCTTCCATCAGACTCTCAGAGACCTCGCAAGGCGCTTCTCCTACGGCCCATCATGTCGCTCTCGCACGAAGTCTCGATGGACCTCCCGGTCATCGACCTGGACGTGTTCCTCCAGCAGCCGCGCGACTCGCCGGCGGTGCAGGCCGAGTGCGCCAAGGCGGCCAGCGCCCTCATCACGTACGGCGCGCTGGTGCTGCACGACTCGCGCGTGTCGGAGCATGACAATGACACCTTCCTGGACCTGCTCGAGGACTACTTTGCGCAACCCGAGGAGGAGCTCAAGAAGGACGAGCGGCCCGAGCTGGCATACCAGATCGGCGTCACGCTCGAGAACACCGAGAAACCAAAGTGCGCCGTCGACGAGCCGTGCCTGCGCGTCATCGAGCGCCTGGCCCCCTCGGAGCGTCCCCTCGATATCTCGGCGCACTCGCCCGACCCCAAGTGCCGCTTCTTCTGGCGCATGGTCGAGCAGCCGCCGTACGAGACGCAGTTCCCGGGCTTGAATGCGGCAAACATCACGCCCGAGGCACCTCATATCAAGGAGCGCTGGGGACCGGTGATGAACCAGTGGGGGACGTCAATGAAGAATGCGTCAGTGGTCTTGCAACCGGGAGCGCAGCGATGAGATGCTGACTGCGACGCAGTGTTGAAGGACTCACACAAATGACGGCCGTTGGCCTTGGCCTCCCGGCAGACACATTCAAAGATGCAGGCCGATATGGGTATAGTTTTGTTTCTCTGTCATCTCATGGAGAACCGGCGCTGACATTCACAGGCCCCACCTGCTGGCCCCGACCGCCTCTGACCTCCAAAAGTACGGCCAGAAGGACACCATCCTGGCGGGCTTCCACACGGACCTCAACTTCCTCACCATCCACGGCCGGTCGCGGTACCCGGGCCTGCACATCTGGGCGCGCAACACGGGCAAGCGCATCCCCGTCAAGATCCCGCAGGGCAACTACCTGCTCGTGCAGGCCGGCAAGCAGCTCGAGCACCTGACGGGCGGGCTCGTCAAGGCTGGGTACCACGAGGTCGTCGTCAACGAGCGGACGGTGCAGGTGATTAAGGAGCGCAAAACCCGCCTGCCGGACCGCCCGCTGATCCGCATCTCGTCGACCTTCTTCTGGCATCTCTCGTCGGATTATGACCTCGCGCCGATCCCCGAGCTGGCTGAGAAGGCGAGGAGTGTTCGGGCGCAGCAGTTCAACCTGGGCCGCGATGAGGGCGATGAGGCTCAGTACCCGCCGATGAAGGTCGGCGAGCAGGTGTCAAAGTGAGTTCTCCCCAGCTCTCTTGGGGATGAGAAACAGGATTGACTTTGGAACTAGTGAGCTCAAGCACATTGCGCTGATGGCGACAAGCTGATAAATCACACTGCATCAATGACGAAACTTGGTTGGCGTCGTTTAGTTGTTTGATTATGGACCGGCTCGGAAAATGTGGGATTGAGACATGAGCAGAAGCTGGAAGACGATCGAAATGGTCCCGGCAGGCCCGGATAGTAGTGCACCTGGCCCCTGAGTCTATTGTCATTAATGCAATCAGAACCGCTGTTATGCGCCCAGAGTCCTTTTGTGCAGTGACGAATCTTGACCTCTCAGCTTTCTATGAGATTGGTTGCAAAAGACTGGGTGAAGGATGAAGGAGAGTCACAGGTGCCGGCTCAGCGCGGAAACAAACCTTGTTTGACTAGATAGAGTTCAATTATTTTCCTAAGCAGTACCAGCTACGACAGGTGCCCACACCTGTACATCTTCCGTAGTATAGTGGTCAGTATGTGAGCTTGTCAAATTCCCAGCACTGGGTTTTAGCATCGCTCGAGACCCGGGTTCAATTCCCGGCGGGAGAGTTTTGCAACCTTAGATAGGCGAGCAGGAATGGCTTGGCACCTGGTATATCCACTTGATATCTCAGGTCTGTCGACCACCTGCGACGGTAGGAGAAGCCAATCGCGCTGATGTTTGTTAGTATTTTTTTTCAGCGATGTTTCCAATAACTCTTTTTGTGTTCTGGGATATTTCAGGGTTTTTCTCAATTGGGAAGGCGCAATCACCATGAGCAGTCGACCCCAACCCAACCCTGCTCTCCTGCTGGACGACGGAATCAAGTCCAGTTCCTTTCACCTTTGTTACCGACCCTCTAGGAAGGCTTTATGCTCCACTCCTGTTTTGCTTTTTACTCCTTGACTAGATTTTACCGTGAACAACTATCACACTCAGACAAGGTGCTTGCAAAAGGGGCTGTTTCTGCCTGTCATCAAGGTTAGGAGAGGTGGATCCATGAGTGTGTTGCCTGGCAACTACTGCAAGAGGCCGCCTAGCTGACAGGTCAGAACCATTCTTTGATTTCTATTGGCATTCTACAAATTCCCAATTCGGATAACCTGCGGCAGTTCAAGAAGGCTGTAAATGCAGGATTTACGCTCAGGGTCCATGCAAGGCAGGATAGGACTTCAGACTTCTAGGTTCATGGTATGTACTCGCCTGGCTGTTACCGTTCTTGTTCAGGGGCTCTAGGCAGGCTCAGGCAGCAGCAGCACTTCACTCGCCATGATTTGCCAGGTTCAAGAGCCATGCATATCTGACGTCTTACTGCGGCCGCTGAATTCTGGGCCCAACAGTTCCTCGCGGAGGCTGAGGACCCCCACAACTGAAGGAGGAGGATGGATTATATTTGAGCATGAGTTGACTATAAGAGGAGCGTAAGACGCATCGCTGGTCATGCAGCACAATTCCACAGCATTTCTCAACATCTCAACTTGATCTCCTCTCAAACCCTTCTTGACGTTGGCACCATGTCGATCGTGACAGCGACCCCGCCGGACTCGGACATCGAGGTGATTTTGTCGGTTAAAGATGTTGAGCCTGCAGTCGCCGATGTGGTTGTCGAGAACAAGGAACTCGAATCCAACAAGGAGACACCATCGCCGGCACTCGCTGAAAACGCAAGCAACGAGCCAGCCGCAAATGAACCGCCCCTCCAAAAGCTGTACCGACATGACTGCGACTACGGCTCCTGTCCGACTCGCTGGTCCAAGTATGCCGCCAACCAGGAGGAGCAGGATGCCCTTGAAACCGAGGTCAGCAGCATGCCCATCGTCCAGCGCCACGTTCACAGCCAGGAGAAGGGCTGGGAAACCGTCTCATTTGCCATCAACTGCCCGCACATGAGAGCCTTTCTGTCCGACGCCCTGTCCGATTACCAGGACTTGGACCCCGACCTGGAGGGCTGGGCCTTTGAGCCTCCCTACAAGGCCCTTGTCCACCGCTGGGAGCGCCTTCAGACTCTGCACCAGGAGCTTCATCACTCGGAAGGCGAGCCTGAAAAGAAGAAGGCCGTCGACCAGCTCGTCCAGTTCCTGCAGCCTATTCTCGCTCCGTCGGTCGAGGACCTGGCCGCGACGCGGGAGACGGGCAAGGTCCGATACAGCATGCTCTGGCAGATCTTCCCGCCCGGAGAGACGGTCCTGACCAAGTTCTGGGGCGTCGAGACCGTTTGCCGCGTGGTCAAGTACCGCAAGGCCGACCCCGGCGACCGCCCGCAGTGCTGGTACATCACGGTTGAGTACGTGGACTGGAACGGCAAGAAGTGCGGCTTGGAGCGGAAGGAGGTCATGATTCACCGGTACTCCGGCTTCACGCGCGTCGCGTCGCTGCCCGTCTACCCACTGTCGTTCACGGACAGTCCCGACGAGATCAGGAAGGCCATGATGGCGCGCGGCCGCCGGTTCCAGCAGCTCAGGGGGTACCACTTTCTCAACTACAACGGCGTCATGGTTAAGATGGGCGACAAGTGGGGGGAGCAGCCTGTAAGTCGTGTTTCTGATTAGGAGGTAGGCACATGCAGGGTCACTGACTGGTCATAGGTGACGGGCCGGGTCATCATTGACACTTACGCATACTACCGAAGCAACAACATTGTCAAGCCAGACCTGCGGGCTCTGACGAGCAGTGAAAGGGGATCTTCTACCGAGACTGAAGAGACTAAGGATGACGATGAAGAGGAGGAGGAGCATGAAGAGGAGCAAGAAGAGGAGCAAGAAGAGGAGCAAGAAGAGGAGCAAGAAGAGGAGGAACAGTTGGAGATTGGTGGCCACGCCAAGCCCAGCGGACGGGACGAAGACCTGACAGAACTGTCTGATGAGCACTGCCTTCTCACCACTCCGTGGATTATTGGCTTCGAACTCAAGCGGAAGCAGTGGGGTGAGTATTTCCCGGGCTAATACGGGCGCGTATCTCGCTAACACGCAACAGGCCGCTTCCTCATCGACAAGCTGGACGACATTGTGTGGAACGACAAGGCCTTTGACAACCTGGTGCTCCCCGGCGGCGAGAAGGAGCTGGCCTGGGAGTTTGTCGAGAGCAAGGCCAGGGCTGAGAATGCCATTGATGACTTTGTCCCTGAGAAGGGTGAGCAGCTACGCTGAACGGGGGAAGCAGCACATACTTACAGGCCATAGGACGGGGCATCATCATCCTCATGTTTGGACCGCCAGGCGTCGGCAAGACGTACACGGCCGAAGCAGGTAAGACACCCCTGAGTTCTGTCCGAGTCATTGACGCTGACAAGCACAGTGGCCGAGAAAGCACGCGTTCCTTTGTATTTGATGAGCGCCGGAATGCTCGGAACCAGCCCTCAAGTGGTCGAGCCCGCCCTCACGCACGCCCTGGAGCTCTGCCGGCTGTGGAATGCCATGCTGCTGCTCGACGAGGCAGACGTCTTCCTCGGCGAGAGGCTCGACGACAGTCTGAACAGGAATGAGCTAGTTTCCAGTTGGTCTTTCGGCTGCATTTCAAAATGAGATTGTGCTGACGCATCCAGTCTTCCTCACCAAGCTCGAGTACTACCAGGGCATTCTCTTCCTGACAACCAATCGCTTCTCGCGCATCGACCACGCTTTCCAGTCGCGCGTCGACCTCTTCCTCCCGTATTACGATCTGGGCGCCCCCGCGCGCAAGCAGGTCTGGCACAACTTCTTCGAGCATTTCGGTCCGGACAAGTTTAACGTCTCGGCCGAGGAACTGGACCGGCTCGCGGAACTGCCCTTGAACGGCCGCGAGATTAAAAACCTGCTCAAGAGCGCGCAGCTACTCAACGCGCGCGCTGGAGGCAAGGTTACAGCCGAGAGGCTGTACATGCTGGCCGACAAGCGGGTGACGGCGCTGAAGATGCTGGAGGAGCACAATGCCAGCGTGGGCCGCTAATCGATTCGTGGGAGTTGGGTTTGAATTTGTCGCAACGAGGGGAGAAACAACGGCAGTTGAAGCCGTCTCTTTTGTTGAAACCATACCTTAGCCAGGCGCAAGCCCATCCAAATCGCTATCCCAGGGTATCATGCTGTTCAAACACCCCTAAACGCCAATTACATGCACAGTCTACCCCGTCTTCAGCCCTCCTGCATGAAAGCATTCATTTGTCAGATCCGAACCCCTCACTCATTACCATGTCCGAAGATTCAAACGCCATCCAATGCGAGACATGAATCCGGCCCGTTTCTCAACTCAAACCCCACTCGAAACCATTTATGCATGTTCCGAGCCCACGAAGGCCCAGCCGACAACCCGGTGTCTCCGAAACAATCCAAGGTACCCCTGAGCGTCATGCCTCCAGGGTCCAGAATGCTGCCAACACCACAACATCTCTTTGGACGGTTCATCCAACTCCCAGAAATCATCCGCTGACACATCCCGCTCACCAGATCTGATTCTCCTCCTCAGAATCCTCATCCGAATCTTCATCTTCAACATGGACATCCAGGGTACTCAACCTGCTGTACGCCCCAACCAGACCAGGCAGCACATTCACGATGGCAAACCCCGGATCCGACCCATCTATCTCAGCTACATCCCACGGCCCCTTGACCTCATCATTCTCCGGCGTCCGCAGCAGATTCCCCACACCGTGGCACAGCCGGGGCAGCATCCCATTCACGGCCTCGGCCCTCTCACGCGCGGGGATGAGCACCAACTCGCGAAACTCATCGTTGAATGCGGCGTCGGGCGCACCGGGGTGGCGCGGAAAGTGTTTCTTGACGGCGCGGCGGAGGAAGGACAGGACGGGCTTCAGCGAGGGCGGTGGCGGCATCGCGACCGGTTCCGGCGGGATCGGCAGGCGCGACTTTTTCGCTTCTCTGCGCCGGCGGCCCTGATCCTTGATGGCGGCTTCGATGTTGTTGGCGAAGGCGTGGTGCAGGTCGTCGAGCATGTGGTAGGCAGCGCGGAGCGGGTGTTTGTCGTGCTTGCTGTCGGATGGCCGCTTCTTGTTGAAGTGGCGGGCCATGTGCCCCGTGCTGCGGTGGGTTCGGGGGCGGGTCAGGGCGGCTAGGTCCTGGCGGATGATCCCCAGGACGCAGCCGATGTCCCACCAGGTGAAGGGATCGTCCTCCGGGCCGGTGCCTGACCTGACCTGGACTGCGCGGCCGAAGTCAATGAGGTACACGTCCGGGATGGGGCTCCCGGACGGAAAGTGCAACATGATGTTGCGCGAGTGCAGGTCCCGGTGGTAGACCAGGCCGGACGACTTCATGCCCGTGTACATGAAGTCGAGCGTCTCGAGGATCTGCAGCACCAGGTGCAGCGCGAGACCCGGGGGGAGCACGGCGGGGCCCTGGGCGCAGCGGTCAAGGAATGCCCGGAGCGTGCCGCCGTTGCAGAAGTCCCAGTGCGAGACAATGCCACCGCCAGGGGTGGAGGACGCCGAGAGGAGCCGGGGGACGCGGAGAGGGTGGCCGACGGCGGCCGCGCAGTCGAGAACGAGCCGGGCCATGCGAATGTCGCGGTCGAACTCTTGGACAGCGCGGTCGGTACCCCCGACAGCGCGGTCCGAGTGGCGGAGGGTCTTGCGCACGAGGAGGCCGTCGGTGGTGTAGCTGTGCACCAGCTGGGTGGCGCACGATTGGCCGGAGCTGAGACGGCGGACGAATAGGGAGTCATGGCCCGGGTCTTGGAAAAGGAGGCCGTACGCAACCCCGTCTATGGGAGCCATGGGGGACGGCGACGATGCCCGGGCAAAGGAAGACCAGTCATCGGCGTGTTAGATAATTAAATTGCTCTGTCTATGTCGGGTCCAGAGACAGAAGCAGCAAAGGGAAAGCGAGCGAGGGACACCATCTGGAGCAGCAGTGTGCAGCGCACGATCGTGAGACCACAGACAAGATGGAGGACAGGAGAACATAGGGCGCTGGACGACCCTTAAATAGGGCACCATGCCGCATCATCGCGTCCCAGTAAACAGGAACCTCGCACTTCAAAAGTCATTGTTGATATCTCAAGACGTATGTATGCTGTACTTGCCGCTGCAGCTGCAACACGCGTAACCGACGTCAGATGCATCCCTGCATTTGGTCATCGGCCCGGTCGCTTTGGGCGGCTGAAGCCCGTCTTCACCTCGACTCTGGGATGCAACTCATCAATGACGCCCTGCTCGGTGATCTCGCTGGCATCCTCAACCTCGAACTTCTTCTCAGGTTGCAAGCCCGCCTCCTTTTCGGCGACAGCCAGGACCGAGCGCTTCATCAGGGGGTACATCATGCGGAACTTAATGGCCTTGGTGCTGAAGCTGGTGGGGCACGTGTAAAAGAACAGAAGAGGGCTGGTCTCGATGCCGTTGTGCGTGTGGGTGAACCTGTAAAAGGTGAAGCGGGGCTCGGTGGGGGAGATGGCCCGCACCAGATCAGGGATCGAGCCGGGGGCCGACGCGTCAGGAACCAGCTCGACGGACTCGGATTGTGGGTTGATTTTCTGGCAAACAATCGTCAGCTGCAAGGTACGAAACGCGAAGCAGAGCCAACCACGCACCAGCATGACTAGCGACCTCTCTCCTGCACCCAGTGCCTTTAGCGCGTCGAGCGCTTCATCAGCAATGGCCGTGGCCATGTTTTTGCTCAAGTGGATCTCGCGCGTGGCCGTGCCTATGCCGGCCTCCTGCTCGGCGCGCCGCACATCACCCAAGCTCCTCTCCTCCTCGGTGAGCGGGGCCTCTAGTGCACTGTGCGCATCGTGCTTCTCGAAGCCGGCCGGGGTGAGCTCGTCGGGAGTGGTCGCGAACCAGGTATCGCGGAAGTGCTCGCTCCCCAGCTCGCGTACAAGCGTCAGGCGTGTTGAGGCAAACAGCATCTTCTGGCGCACTGGCGCAGTATCGGGTACGTACGTCACGGCCACCAGGGCCGGGCCGGACGAGTAGCGGCGGAGGATGATGTAGAGCGCCTCATTGGGCTTGATGTGCGGCTGCAGCAGGGACTCGACATTCGATGCGAACGAGCTCCGTGACGATGGTGTCAGCAGCTGCAGCGGGCGCAGCTGTTCGGACGAGATGGTCGCGAGCAGTGCAAAGTGCGTGTCCGACGCGAGGAGGTCGTTGAACTGCGAGACGAGCTCCTGCGAAACTGCAGCGAACAAAGAACCATCGAGTCAGTAAATCTTCCATCCGAAGTTACTGAATGAGATACAAACCTGAGATGCCGGACTGCATCGTGAATTGCTCGAGACTCCGAGTTGTGAAATCGGTTGCTGCCGGCGGGAGCAAGGCACGACGTCAGGTACGATCCCGGGTATCTACAGGAGGGGTTCAGTCCGACTAGACCGGTGTTCAGTGGGGCCCACCTCCTGTAATGGCCAGGCGGGGTTTGACAACACCGAAACCATATTCATCTGAGTTCCGCCTCTCAATGCGTTCTTACTTGTCCAAACCTGGAAACCATGAGTGCTTATGACGCTGGACCTCGAAACCGCCGATAAGCTTCTAAGGTTAGCTGCAGGCTGCAATCCACGCTCAGGCTGGCACACTGACGCTTTTGCTGAAGCCCAGACGGCGACTCGACTGTGGGCGGAGTTCTGGACGGGCGCGGTTAGCATGTCGAGCACAAGTTCCCGGCATTGATTACGTTCCAGGTCCAGAAGTGCTGAGCAGGCACCACACCGGTTTCGAAACCACTGCGGCAACAAACTCATGACTGACGGCTTTTCTGGCCTCGAGTTGGCAAATCGCTGTTAACTGGTTTCTCCGTCGCCGAAGCCGTCTGATTCGTTCTTCTTTTGCCATTTCTTCGTTGCCGTTGTCTGTGGTCCGTTCATCTTAGACCCTGCGCCAAGCCCTGTTGGATCTTATGCCTGGGTCCCCAATTTCCCTCGCCAGGCTAGCCCGCATCTACGCCAATCATCAGCGCTGCCTCGCCGGGGATGCACGGAATTCGACCCAACGACCAGGCAGCAGGGGGAAACTATCCGTAACGTTAAAAAATGACAGTGACTCTTAGCTTGTATCCTTCCCGTCCTCTTTGTCATTCGGTTTCCTTCGCTCACTCTGTAAATTCCAGGCCACCGCCATGTCGAGGTAGAATCGACGTCCATTCTTTCTTCCTACCCTCTCCGACACTCGCTTTCTTCCAGCGCTCGCTTACCGGCAATAATGGCGCGCCACACGCGCTTGTCCACGCTCGCCGTCTGCCTTCTCGGCGCCACAACCGCAGCCGCCCAGCACGTGCTGCTCCCCTTTTCCAAGCAGCACGACAGTTCCCAGCTCTCAGCGCGCGCCTCGGAACAGACAGGCCTCAAATCGGCCGAATATGCCTACGTCGTCGACGTCTCGGTCGGCACGCCGGCGCAAAAGCTGTCGCTCCTGATTTCGCCCTCAACCGGTGCCACATGGGTGCCCGACGCCAACACGCCGTACTGCTCGCCCCAGTGGTATCAACGAACATACTACTCAGATGACGAATTCGAGGTGTACTCAGATGTCTCTGTCCCCGCGGAGTGCCATTGGGGCAGCTTCAACAAGTCGCTCTCTTCCACCTACCTGCCCGCGAACAGCAGGTACCGCGACTTCAGGTACGCCTATGTGGACGGCACCTATGTGTCGGGTCTGAACATGACCGACAAGCTCGTCGTTGGCAATATCGAGCTCGACGACTACCCCATGGGTCTCGTCAGCTCGGCCAACCGCTGGATCGGCGTTCTCGGGCTCGGCAACAACAGGAGCTCGAGTTACTACTCGAGCTACGAGGGCGAGTTCTCCAACGTCTTGGACCGCATGGTCTCGTCAGCAAAGATTGCGAGTCCGGCGTACAGCATCTGGCTCGACAACCCCGAGGGCTCGTCCGGCAATCTGTTGTTCGGCGCTGTCGACTCTTCTCGGTACACCGGCGATCTGGTACGCCTCGACACCTCCAACCGATACCAGTACATGTACACCTTTAGTGCCACAGTGTCGGGCATCAACGGCACCACCGACTCAGGCGATGCCATGCCGGCCATCCGCTCCAACGACTTCCCTTTCGACGTCACCTTTGGCCCGGCCGAGGTGTTCTCGTACCTGCCCGAGATCCTGGTTGATCAGCTCGCGGTCATGGTGGGCGCCACATACAACCGGACCATGGACATCTACACGTTGCCGTGCGACGCCGCCAAGACCAACAACACAAAGTTTGTCTTTGAGCTTGGCGGCAGTGGCGGGCCCAAGCTGGCCGTCGAGACCGCCGACCTCATCCTGCCGCCCACCATGCAATCCATCGGCGCCCAGGGGCGTTATTGGCTGTTGAACGCGACCAACGTCTGTCTCTTTGGCATCCAAAAGTACTACTCGTCCAGCTCGTCGAGCAGCTACTCATCCTCCTCCTCCTCCTACTACAACTTGGGCAGCTCGCTCCTGCGCCGCAGCTACCTCGTCTTCGACGTGGCCAACCAGGAGATCGCCGTGGCGCCCGTCAAGTTCCCGTCCGGCGCGGAAGCCCCGTCGCCGACCATCGTCGCCTTTAAGAGCTACGGCGCCGCTATCCCCTCTGCATCTTTGTTTTGCACCAGCTCGTATTGCGGCTCTTCGGACGGCGATGACGATTCTGGCTCCGGCTCGGGATCGGGATCGGGATCGGGGTCAGGCTCGGGCTCAGGCTCGGGACCTGGCTGGGGATACGGAAGGAATAGCACCACAGGACTCCAGCACTGGCAGCAGGTCGCAATTGGCGTCGGAGTTTCTTTCGGTGTTGTGATCCTGGTCGCCGCGGTTGCCGGCATCCTCGTATGCGTCCGCCTGCGGCGTGGCCAGGGTGTCGCCAAGGCGGACGAGGAGGGCCAGGACGCGGAAGGAGCGTCACAGCCAGCCGAGTCGGCGCAGGACTCGACAGTTACCCAGAATGGGGCGCGGTCGTCGGGTGTGCCGCCGGCTGCGCTGCCAGTCATCCAGGAGAAGCAAGAGGAGGCGCCAGCCCAGGCGCCGCAACTGCCGGCCTTGGGGACAGAGCTCGCCCGGGCAATCACGCCTCCCGAGCCGACGGAATCCCCCGACTTGAACCGTGCATCCGCAGCCGTGTCGGCGCTGTCTGATGATGCACAGGCCAGTGCGCAGCCCCAGGATCCAGCGCCAGCTCACGCATCTCCCAAGGGCAAGGGGAAGGAGGTGGACCGTTCAGGTGATGAGAGCTAAATTCCGCAGACTTGTCGCTATCTGCTAGTCGTAATTGTAATGGAGATACCCCTTTGCATATTTGATACCGATCTCAGTTCCATACAAGGGTGATCTGCTTACCACGTGTGTTGAGAGGTCGCTGTGGTCCCCAATCAAGCCTCGACGTCATCAAATCCCGCCAAGGGTTCGTGGTTGCACCAAAATCATGTTCGTCTCAAACCCAGCATCTCTTTGGGCCAAGTCGCGTGCGCTCGCAACAACCATTGTCGATCGGCACCCCCAATTCATTGTTGACGCGGGAGGGTTGACGTCATGCCACCACCCACATCAAGTTCGTCAACGGCGCCGACTTAGACCAACAAGCCCGCCTTATAAAGCCAACAAACACACGCCATCACCTCGGCCACACACAACCCATTAGCCCCATGGTCTCATACCATACATAACACCCAACAACTCCACAAACCGAACTTCAACCATTGAAAACAAGATCAAAGACAAAATGGCCGTCACCAACGCCGTCACCGACCTCGTCGCATCCATCGGCGAGCTGCTCTCGTCCATCTTCGGCGCCGCCTACAGCATCGTGCATTCCTTCATCACCGGCGTCCTCGGTTTGTTTGCCGGCTTCATTTCCATGATCGGCGACCTCGTCAAGGGCGTGTTTGACCTGGTTGGCGGGATGGGCAGGTTCGTTGCCGGTAAGTGGTTCCTTCTTTTCTTGACTTTGGGCGTTCATATCCCACCAGATAGAGGAATAAGAAACAAGGTAACTGATATGAAACTTTTACAGCCAACGCCGTCGTCATCGCCCTCGTCGCCGCCGCGGGGTACGCATACGTGCGCTTCGTCCAGCAGCCGCAGCAGCAAGGACGTAAGCCCATCGGCGTCAACGGCGCTGGGATTGGGAAGAAGACTAACTAAGGGGCGGGCATGGACGTGTATGAGTGTGGGGGTGGAATGGGTTTGGGGATATCAAGGGACTAAGTCGGCGTCTACACGGTGTTTTGCCAGGTTTTCCTTTCATAGAGTGTTTTCGATCTGTCTGGGCCCCCGGAAGGGATGATACCATCAGGCTGGTCAAATTGTTTCTTGGATTTGCCGGTCAGTTAGCTACGATGCGAATCGATATCAAGCACGAAGATGTCATGACACACTCATTCAATTCGACTGAGGATTTGCGTATCTGATAATATTATCCTGATGCCAATCCGACCCCATCAACTCCTATACGTATCCGACTGACCGAGCGGAATACCTCGTATACACTTCCAAATAAGCGGAGAAACAGACCAAGAAATTGCAATGTATCCAAACTCCAACCAACGCTCCCATCTCTCTACGTCTCGCGCAAGCATTCTAGATGCAGTATATGTAAGGGTATCCCGCTGCGTCGCCAAATCTCATCACGGCCCAGTCATGGACCTAGTCCAGCATGGACTCAACAGCCGTCTCATACTCCTCGTCACCCTTGCCCTTCTGGACGATGACGGGGTACGGCGCCAGGCCATCATCCGCCTTTCCCTTCTCTTTCTCCGTCTCTTTATCCGTCTCGGTATCACTCTTCTCGCCGCCCTCCTTCTTCTTCTTCCCCCCCTTCTTCGACTTCTTCTTCTCCACCTCGCTGTCCCCCTCATACGCCTCCCCATCCTGCTCTTCCTCCTTCTTCTCAACCCGCGTCGTCCGCGCACCCCCGGCATTAGCCTGCGCGTTGTCGAGATCCACCCCTCCCTTCTCACCCATGCCGCCCTCCTCGAGCTCACCGCCCTCCATGACGACGCGCAGCTCGAGGTCCTCATCCTTGGAGTAGACGCGCAGCCCAACCACGCAGATGGCGTTCCACGGATCAGGCTCGTTCTCGTCCTCGGTCTCGTCGCGGTACTTGCTCACCGCGGTGTTGTTGGCGGGGGGGGGCGCCGCCATGCGCGGCTTGCGCGACATGTCGTCGCTGCTGTAGAGCTCCTCCCAGTCCTCAATCGGCGACGCGCTGGATTCGCCGTCCGACGTGACGTACATGTTGGGCGCCTTTTTTGCTGGTGGAGGCGCCGGCTTTGGTGAGGGCTTGGGTAGAGGCGGCGACGGAGGACCACCGGATATCTTGGACTCGTCGGCGGGTGGTACAGGCACCTTCTCCTTATCCTGGCCGGCTGGGCTGCCGGATGACTGGGCCTTATCTTCGGGCTTGTCAGACTTGTCGTCCGATTTCGCCCTTGCATCTTTTGCGGAAGCATCCTTTGGCTCCTCTTTCTCGTCTTCTGCCTCCTGACTGTCAATCTGGACCATGTGCGGTGCGGCCTTCTCCATTGTAGGTGTGTCCGCAGGGGTCTCATCAGGAGTCGGAATTGGCGTGGCGTCGGCAGACGAGTCATCCTCGTTCCTGTCGGGCTCTTGAGACTCCTCCTTCTTGGCCTCGAGGTCCGCCTTGGGCTGTTCGCCGTCAACCTCGCCGGCCTCCTTATTTTCGGCTTTGCTGTTCCCGTCCTTGATATCCTCGGCCTTGAGTGACGGCTCGAACGACTTGGCGTCCTTGGCCTCTTCCTTGACCTCGGGCTGATCCTCCTTCTTCTCTTCCTTGGGAAGATCCTCGGTCTGAACACCCTCATCCTTAGGTTTCAGCTCCTCGGCCTGGCGCCTCTTCTCCTCGCGGGCAGCCTGCTTAGCCTCAAGCTTCTGGTTGTTCTTGCGGCCCTGTTTCTTGGTGATCTGGCGGTTGAGGTGACGCTTCTCCCACAACCGGTGGCGCTCCTTCTGGCGAGCTTCGCTGGCCTTCTTCTGGTCGGCCCTCTTGCGCGCCTTTCTGACCGCCTGGAGATGCGCAGCAGCCTTGCTGTGAGCGAGATCGTAGGCGTAGCCAACCTGCGCGAGCTTCTCGTTCTCGACGCGCTTCTTGCACTCGCGCTTGACAACCTCCTCTATACTGGGCACATCGGGGTTGCGCTCACCCGAGACGCTGATGTAGACACTGTAGGTACCAGGGAGCATGGACGGCAGCTCAATTGACACGGATCGGTCCATGAGGTAGTTGCCGTGGCTGCGGACGATGTAATCTTCCGGATCAGGACGGTCCTGCTCGTGGATGCGGAACTGCAGGCGGAACGAGTACTGGCCGTGCAGACCCTTGAAGTACCTGTTGTCGAGCTGGCTCAGCACGATGACCAGCGGGCCTTCGCGCGTCAGTTTGATGTGAAACTTTTCGTGGTACTGCGGCTTCCACGGCACGTCGACGCCAATCCACCTCTGGCAGCAGCGCCAGTCGGGGTCGCGGAACAGGCGCGTGCGGTCAAAGTGCTGGTACTTGCGCAGAAGGTCCTCGTACGAGATCCAAAAGACGCTGTCGCTGCCGAATTGGTGGCCTAGCTCTTCTTGCACTTCGGTCGTCCACTCCTTGGAGCCGTCGGACCACGCACCTTCCCAAATGCCCTTCTTGGTCTTGCCCCAAGGATTCCTAAGCTTGACAAGACGAGTGCCGTTCTTGAGCGTCCGTGCCTCCATGACGACGTAGGCATGGCCCTCCTCAATGCCGTCGCGGTCACCGTAGCCGCCGTCAAGGAGGCCGGTGCTGCAGCCAAACAGGAACTCTTGGTTGACCTTGCTAAGCTCGTTTTCCCAAAATCCGTCCAGGTCGAGGATATCTGAGGCCAAGAGCTCAGTGGTGACACCTCCAGAGAGATCTTCCAGGCCTTCACCGATCCAGCCGCCGGCCAGCGACGCATAGTCGCCGTGAGCCTTGGCGTAGGCCTTCTCGATGAGCGGCACCCAAGTTTCGTTCTGATCCTTGTTTTGGGCAAAGAACAGCGCCTTAGAGCCGGTCTGGTATGTCTTGCGGTACACGCGCTCGACGTCTTCGCGGTCAATTTGCTGCAGCAGGTCGCGCTGCATGCTCGGCGAGTCCCAGCACGGGGACTTGAGGTAGAGCTTGTCGTCGATGATGGAGTAGATCCACTCGCCGTCTGCCAATCCGTTAGTAACTAGTCCGGGCGGGTAGTGAGGGTCAAACTCGGCTCACCTCGGTAGAACACAAAGCCGTAGATGCCGATCTTAGTGTCATACTCGACGCAGATCCGCTGAATGCCGTCTTCAACATTGGCCAACCCAGACAGACTGGCCATCAGCCAACAGTCGCCGAGACTGCCTTGCTTGACGTCGGAGCCGCTGACGTTGGCCATAAAGGTTGGCTTCTCGTAGATCTCGTGGATTCGCTTCACCGCTTTGGGCACGATGGCGCTAGGGTTCATCATGGTCGACATGCTCAGATCGAACTTGTTGCGGCCGAGGCTGTTGAGACAATGGCCTTTCTCCATCTTAAGGTCCCAATCCTGCGCGTGTCAGCACGTCTGGCGTGCGGTGGGCGTATATCGGTACGGAGAGAACTTACAATATCCCAGCCAGGGTCTCGATATCGCATGTTCACCCTCCGGCACTCCTGTATGATCTTGCGAACTTTGCGGCGACATTCTTCGGCAGCGCGCTCATAGCCGGCTCTCAGCAACTCGTTGGATCGGTCTGAGATGATGGGTGGCAAGACCGGGTCGAAGGGAAGGACGGCAAGCGCCTTGTCGAACCGCTTTTTGCTGAAGCGCTTCCAGATGCGGTTTATGGTCTGCTGCGGCGGGAATTTCCGCTTTTTCTTTTTCTTGTTCGCATCGTTCGCATTGGTCGTGGCAGGAGCGGCACCCTTGTGCTTGCGGTAGTTGTAGTAGTCATCCTCGGAATCCGAGGAAGACGAATAGCCGTGCATGATGGGCAGAAGACAGTACTCTCGGTGCTAAACGAGCGGTGGTGGTCCCGAAGGAAAGGGCGGTGAAAGGCCCAGTGAGCGGCTCCGGACGACCAGGGGGGAACGAGTGTAATGTTACAGGGTATCAACGGTGAGCGGAGGGAAGACAAAAGTCGAAGCAGATGGCCCAGGTAAATTGGTGGAATATATCTATCTGTTGGGGGCAATGTAAGCAAAACTGTCCCCAGGGTCTTCCTGACAGGCTGACAAAGACGGGCGACAAAGATAGGGGTCAGGCGGTAGCCCGTCAGGGACACGGCGGGAGGCCGGCCTCGGCCTGAGGAGCGGTGGCGGATAGATGTAGTTCTAGAAACGATCGGCCGCCCCTGTTCCTGATGGGGACATGCGACGAGATGCAGGGACTGATCAACGGCACTCACAGTACAGAAAACACGGACAGGTCGTGTCAGAGAGCAACGCCCATCGACAGGTTGAAGAGTGAGATGTGCGGTGGTGTGGTTACAGAGGGCGCAGCCTGGTATATAAAGACCTCGAAGATTAGCCCCATGGCGCATGTAAGCCAGCCATCCAGCCTCGCCTGGCTGAACCGATTCGGATAGGCGCATCTGCACCCGCATCACGGCCGGGGGCAAGACGCGGACGACATTGGATGCTGGGTCCGCAGGCAGACGACCATCCTCAACCGGCCGCTCATCAGAGCACGAGAGCACGCCATGGCAACAGACCCGGCGCTTCCCCCAAAGTGCAGCATCCAGATTGGTGAATCTCGTAGTAGAACTATTGTGGCGAATGCAAAAAGCATTCCGAAACATTGGTGCTTTGAAACCGCCCGTTGACGGCCTTCAAATTGGCACTGTTTTCGCCTCGACGCCGAATCAGGTCCAGGCCGGGACTCCCCAGTCCATCGGTGGCGGGTGATGACAGGTGAGCAGCAGCGACTCCACAGGTTCGCCATTTCGCAAAATGCAGACTTGTTGGAACGGTCTCAGGCCCGACATGGCGACATTAAGTCGGGTGAGTGCAACGCGAAGACGGGAATGGGATCAATGCATCGAGGCAAGAGTGAGGCGGAGGACGGGTCACTGGCAATCAGCTGCAGCCCACCCACCCCCCACGGGTCAAATGCAGTCCCACTTTTGGGCCGACTTCTAACTTGACGGGTTCCCACCAGACTGCTGCTCCGGTGACGGTGAAACTCGGGCAGTCAACCCGATTTTCTCGTTCGATGGTCGCTCGCATATATTCTTGTGTTTTTGTCACGGGAACGTGGTCAGAATTGGTCCAGTGCCTCTCGTTACCTCACAGCCTCAGTCTCAAAGCATCCCCCTCTTGCATTCAACGGCTCCTTTCAATGTGACAGGCAGCCCTGCCGAGTGCGCTGGGCGGGGAGCCATGTTTCACCCCGCTCTGCACTGTGGGGTGTCAGGGCAGGCCTCGGGACCCCGACGTTGCATTGCAACAAACAGGGCACTTCCGAACTTCCATCACCTGCCATTTCTCCAGTGCATCAGGGTGGCGTGGCCGATAAGGCGTGCCGGCATGCCACGTCTCCAGCAGCTGATGTTGACTCGATGTCCATTCCGAAAGCAGCAGACTGTTGCCGACCGCCACGGCCGTCCAAGCCCTCCTTTCTGCCGAACCCCGGTTCGACTTCCCGACGCCAGGCTCCATGACACTGACGACAACAGATGGAGGCATGTACAAGTAGAGACAGAATCCCACACGAGCTGCACATCTCTAGGTAGACTTTAGGACGATATCCCATCCCATAGGATTCGAGTCGTCGAGGTGCACACGAGCACAGTTGTGACTTCTCAGAGTTTGTCAGCCCTCTGGTCGATGGATCAGGGTGTGGCGGTGCAGCGGCCGGCGGGACAAGCCCTGAACCGCCTGTCGAATGCAGTGAAAAAAAATGGTGACCAGCGGCTGCCCACAGCCTCCTCAACCGCTTTTTGCCTACCAGGTCAGCATCTCGTCTCATCCGATTGTTCCGTATAGGAATGCAGACTTGAGCGTTGAATTCGGGGTCCTGGCGATCAGGGTCCTACGGACTTGCACATCCACTCGCGGACTCGGGATGCAACACCCCCTTAGGCCACGATGAGGCATCCTATTTGCTGGTCACTTCCGTGCTCCCACACGCATCGCTAAAAATGGACGGTCAGCCTCCCCGTCGTCTCCGGGCTGGTGCCGTTTCCGCAGGCAGGCGCAACCAGCGAAATCCGTGCCCGGCGATGGGATGCAGTGCCGCTGACATGAGCATGGAGCCAGACAGACGGCGTCACGTTGAGGCAGAACAGCTCCTTCGTCGCAAACGCCGTGTCTCAGAAATCGAGCACAAGATCGGAGACAAGCCTGCAGTGCGCCTGCTACACCAGCCCTCGGATCGGGCCCAGGTGTCTACATACAGATCAACCCGAAAAAAATGACACATCGCGCCAACCATGAGACCGGAGACCTATTTTTGAAATCGAGTCTCTCGGAACCCGCCGAAATATCTGAACATGCTCGCCGTCCGAGAGGCAGGTCATTGCGCCGCGAACCCGCAAGCGCCGGCGCCGATCCTGCGGGCCGCAGTGGCTCCGTCCCTCATGTCGCGTTTCACGCAGCCACAGACCCCGCGCTCACACATGTCAGAGCAGCAGAACTTCTTCCTTTTACAATCCTACGGTTTCCTATCCGAGCCACTAGAACATGTCTACAATACCACTCCGTCTCTGCTACATGTCGCGGGCGATGGTATCAGCCCCTTGCCTGGCATCGCGGGATGTTGAGAGCATTGATGTTGAACCCCTGGCCAGAGACGAGATGTTCTATCATTGAACCTTCTGTTCCCCACTCCTGTTTCTCAACGTTGGCGAACCCGGCCGAGACCCGGCTTAGGTGGTCTACAAGCGCATACTTGCAAACACTTTCAGAGCACGCCTGGCAGGTTCACGTCCTCTATGAAACTCCAGGTATAACCCATCAGTCACTCGGATGTTACCAGGCTGGCCTGCGCATGGCAACCCTTGGATGGAGCATCCACGCACGACTGGAGCTGTATTTCCTGGCTGAAATTGTTCAACGCTGTCCAGCCTGTTCTTGCTAAGCACGCTGCGGATGACAGCCCAGGGACTATGCCATTGTATAGTTCGCCGGTTGAATTCCTATTAGTTGTACTTCTGGAAGCCCTGTGAATCATGAGTTATCAATGTACTCCTCGTCTATCCGTCGCTCACTCATGGAATCAAGGTTACCTTAAGAGACTCGACTGACAAGGTACCTTAACTGATTTGTCAGGACTCAACGGTGACCCAACGTTCTTCCATTGTGAGCTAATACATCTTGCGTGCTAGAACCGGACTGGAAAACAGCCAATCAATTGGACGACTCAAAACCCAGACACCATCGAATCCAACCACCATAAGGGCAGTTGATGGAACAGATTGAATCCTAAGAGGAAGAACACGAGTCTCCGCAACTAACCACAAGGCCGTCCACGGTGAATCCTGACGTAAGGTTGATGACATGAATGAATGATGTACGTAGGTTGCGTGAGAGATATCAACCGCCAGTATACCAATCACTCAGCACAGGAATCAATCAGTGGCTCCTTGGGTCATACTCCTCCCCTGTATTCATAGTGAGATGTCCAGAAAAGGATCTCGCTGGTGGGTGGATGACAGTCATAACTTCCCCCTGGCATCATGCATACCTGCCGCAAGATCCATATCCCCGCTGGGATTGTCATTGTGCTGGCTTAGGTTAGGGCAGCCGAGCAGCCACCGTATATATACGTGACCGCAGACATCAGCGCGATGCAGATACATGTACCTATGTATATGCATGAAACTTACGCACCTTGATCAGCAACAACCTCTCTCGAACCACTCAAAGGGAGCCCACCCCCAGGTTCTCTTTATAAAGCTGTCTCCGCTCCCCAGCACAAAATCAGAGAGTTTTTGCACACCACGAACGGCACCCCTTCGCGGAACTAGCTTAAATCTCTTAAATCCATGAAGGGTTCCATCACTTTTTGCTCTCCAGGTGCCACCATACTCATGATGGTTGCCCTTCAGCGTGGGGCCACTAATCCGCCGGATGGACGTAGACACGGTTGACGTTCAAGCGCCTGCTCCGCCTCCCCCGCTCGTCGATGTCGACGTCGATCTCATGGATGTGGACTTGTCGGGCGGTGAAGACGCCAACATGCTCGATATGTGGGAAGTCGCCGACGAAGACATTGTGATGGAGGATGTGGTGGACGACCAAGTTGGCGATGATGATGAGTACTTCTTGATGAATGTCGAGGGAGAAGGACCGGACTTGGACGGTGACCTCATGGACCTGACGCCGGATTAGAACAAGTCTGGCAGCGTAAGGTCATTTTTGTGTGACCACTTACTTCTTGGCCAGTGCGGCACCATCAACGTTGCTCAGGGAAAGCGCCCCGAAGCCGAGAATTTGTTGCGGAACCAATCTGCAGCAATGTGTGCACATGTGGACTGAGCCGCAGCATGGCATATCCTCGGCTAGGCTCTGATTCCGAGTCGCAGACTCTCAGACGACGCCAGCAGCACCGAAACCAAGACTTAACTTCAGAGTGAGCGATGCGGTAGTACAAGGAGGCGGTAATATTATTATTCCTACACCGCTGTGCCCTCGGGCTTGCCGGACCTTCAACAACTTACTATACAGGAAAACCGCGCCCTCGTGGGCCGGGTGAAAAACCCATATCGACAATCAAGGAAACGATCAGT
>NW_026944262.1:0-17672 GCF_033297405.1 Parathielavia appendiculata
TTTCACCCGGCCCACGAGGGCGCGGTTTTCCTGTATAGTAAGTTGTTGAAGGTCCGGCAAGCCCAAGGGCACAGCGGTGTAGGAATAATAATAATTCAAGAGCGAAAAGACGGCCATCGTACACTTCAAAAGGAATAGGGAGCGATCCTCCGAAACGCCGTTCATAGTTAGAGGGGACATAATCAAACTAAAGAAGAGCGCAAAGATCCTAGGGGTAACAATAGACTGCGAACTCCGATAGAAGCAGCATATTGTCAAGACTTCAACCAAAGGTCTCACAGCCGTTCTAGCCGTAAGGAGGCTGAAGATGCTTTCCCTGCGAATATCAAGACAACTGTTTTAGGGATAGTAGCTCCCGTTATAGACTATACGGCCGGCATTTGGATATACGTATATTGGGAAAAGGCGCTAAGCTAGCCGAACAGAGCGTAGAAGATTGGTACCCTAACAATTACAGGAGCCTTTCGGACCGTGGCTACGGCTGTAGCAGAAGCCTAAGCGAGCATTCTCCTTATATAAGAACGACATACCCGGGCGGCAGCAAACTATGAATCAACATTCAGACATTGCCTAGGACTTATCCCTTAGCGTAGAAGAAAATCTGGATAATAGCGCGATTCGTCACCCTGCTTTAGAAGATCGCCCGTGAGGTAAAAGGAATAAAAACCTAATAGATGGAAATAATCCAGGAATACACCGTCGCTCCCTAGGCAACTCGCCTGCAGCCGACTGTCACGGCACTGGACCGTCGATCCCTAGGTCACGTGGCACATTGCACTTAGCTTCAGGTCTATCCACCCATAGCTTTCTTCCCTCTTCATAGGGCAACGCAGTTATCTTCCTAGACCTACTACGATCCTGTGACACCGACGATCGAAGCTGACCTAAAGAAGGCGACCGAGATGGCCAATAGAGCCATAGGCATCGTGATTGCAACCAGCTCATCCGTGAAGAAAGGCATTGTCGGTGTTGGTGACATCGTACGAGACACTCTCTTCAACAGGACTAGCAAGACCGTAACAAGATTTGCTATAACCCTTAGCACAAGGGAGGAGGAGAACCTATATAGCAGAACTAGCAGCTATTGCAATGGCCATAGAGAAGATTCCGGCCAACGCCTGCCATAGGCACATCACCATCGTCACCAGGAACCAGTCAGCGCTAGCAGCAATTAGGCAACCGCGACAACAATCCGGCCAAGGCACCATACGGCAAATCTACGAGTTGGTAGACTGCACCAAGAAAGAGGGAACTTGATCGACTTTCTATGGACCCCAGCGGAAGCCAACTTTGCGTTGGGCTCAGAGGTCAAGGCGGCAGCGCAAAGGACAACGAGGCAAGGACAGATACCCAACCTCCAAATGCCCCAAGCCAAGTCCACCGCAATCACGCTGGCAATAGACAAACGACGACAGAGGAGAGTTCTCCCCAAAGGCATAGGCAAATTCTCAAAGGCTCTGGACATGGCACTACCTGGTAAGCACACTCGCGATCTCTACAAGTTGAAACGAAGAGAGGCCTGTATCTTGGCACAACTCCGAACCGAAATGGCGAGGCTGAACGGCTTTCTAAGCCGAATCGGAGCGGTCGAGTCAGACCTTTGTCCTTACGGCCGAGCGAGGGAAACCGTGGAACATTTTCTATTGCGATGCGTGAGATGGGAAGCTCTGAGGGAGGACATGTTGCAATGCACAGTGGCAAGGCGAGGGAGCCTCTCATTCTACCTGGGAGGGAAAGCACCATCGGATCCAAAGATGTGGTCGCCAGACATGAAAGCAGTCCGGGCAACGATCAGATACGCAATGGCGACAGGGAGATTGGATCTTGACGAGGAAGGACGGAGGTTGGATCAATCGCAGTAGGGGAACTCCACTAACACTACACAGCCTCAACCAGCAGATCCCGCTTTAGCTGCTGAAGATAGGACGCTAAACACTTGGAGAACGCAGCCTCCAAGTCGATCTGCTAAAACCCAAGTCAAGAGGGGATAGTGCGTGGCGTAAGACAGGGGAAACAAGTAGAGGGCTTGTACGAGTTGATGACCGAACGTCAACGAATCGGATGTAGTTAGCGTACCAAGGCCCTTTAGGCTTCGTGCCTCCGGGCGAAATAAATTCCATCCATCCATCTATGACTTACCCTAACACCACAGTAGAGCCCGTCCCGGCGTCATTTTTGCACCGCCTCTTCCCCGCTGGTGCGTTCCTTCGCCTCGCGCCTCTCCGCCGCTCTCGACGACGGCTCGCGCTATGGACCCAGACCCGGCAGACCCCGGGGATAGCACCTTGGTCAGCGAGCCTGCCGAGAGGAGCACGCCGCGAGCCGCCCTTGTCGATGCGCTCTTTAATGAGGATGTCGAGCGGTGCCGCCAACTTCTCGATGCACATCCTGAGCTCGTCAACACACCTCTGCGACACCAGGCTCATCACCGACTAGGAAAATACGACTCCGCCTGGGTCTACACCTGGCTGTACACCGACCAAAGAGCCTACCAAAGCGTGACACCCGTGGTATTCGCATCCCTGGTCCCGCGATTTCGAGAGAAGCGTCTCGATTACCGCGCGCTTTCGGCCTCGGGCCTCGCCATCCTCGAACTGCTCGTCGAGCGCGGGGCGGCACTGGAAAGGAGGCCCGAGGCAGATGAGTGGACTTCTTATCTCCTTATCGAGATCTGTCGAGATTACGACAGCCCGGAGACCCTGAGACTCCTTGTCCGCATCGGCGCCGACATACACACCAGACGACTGGACGACCACGGCCGCCCTCTACTACAGGTCGCTGCGGGCAGAGGTGCGGCGGGAGCTGTCGCCTTTCTCCTTGACAGGGGAGTCCCCATGAACTACACCAGGGGCCACGACGGCAGCCATGTCAACGGAACACCGCTCCACTCGGCGGCCGTAAATGGGCGGCACCAAGTCGCTAGACTCCTCCTGAGCCGAGGGGCTCTGTCGGACATGGAAAAGATGGACTGGGCGGGCCGTACCCCGCTTCTCTGTGCCGCCAGTGGTACCCCATTGTTCTGCCAAGACGCAGATGCACTTCCCTCGCGCCACCTCGACCAGGAGGAGACGATCCGCCTCCTCGTCGACGCTGGAGCTGACCTGACAGCATCGGACCGACGAGACCTCAGCTGGAGTTCTATTCATGGCGAACGCGATCCCTTCCCCGACTCGCCGCTGAGCCACGTCTCGACTTGGGGCGGCGCCGATATTGTTCGCTATCTGGCAGGCAAGGGATCCGACATCCATCAACGACGGTCATACCCTGAGGATGTGAATTTTCCCTTTGGTGTGGGGGGCGACCAGGCGACACCTCTGCATAGGGCGGCGCACAGTTGGAACGCAGCTGCCATCCAAGCTCTCCTGGACCTTGGCGCCGACCCGGACGCCACGGATGAACATGGGCGACAGCCCTTGCACTGGGCAGCTATCGGGCGGTGTCTGGAGCACTACCGCAAGTCCAGACGCATCTCCCAGGACTGGAGCGCACTCCGGGCCGAGTCTCGGAGCTCGGCGCACTCAGCAAGGCTGGCTGCGCTTGAATCGAACATTCTCGCAACTGGTAGCCCACAATAACGCAAGCATTGGCCGGCAAGACGCCTTCGGCCGGACCCCGCTCCATTACGCCGCCTCTATAAAGCAGATCGGCGCCGTCGCGCTCCTCGCCCAGAAGGGCGCCGATCTCTGCCTGGCCGACAACGATGGACGCACCGCGCTCCACCATCTCGCGGATCCTCTGCACGACCGTGACCCTCGCATCCGTGACCCGGTCGACGACGAGCTCGAGAACGAACACCTCGGCGCTGTCTTGGCCTGACAGATCAAGGGTGGTGGTGGTGCCGACGTGATAAACCACGTCGACAACGCCGGCTCTGCGGCGCTCCACGTGGCCGCGCGCGCGGCGTCCGACGCAGCCGTCGAGCTCTTCCTCTGCCTCGGCACCGATCCCAACCTGCCCGACGGGGAGGCTTCAACGCCGCTGCATCTCGCCGCCCGGATGGCCTACTGGGTCTCGCTCGGCACGTACGCGCCGTTCGAGTACTCCGCGTGGAGCAGGCGGGCCGCGCGCATCAAGGAGCTGCTCTTGGGCGCCGGGGCGGACGCGACCGCGCGCGATGCCCAGGGGCGGACGGCAGCCGAGATTGAGGAGGCTACGAGCCGGGAGTTGCGCCGGGGGCGGGAGAAGTACTTGGAGGATCTGGCGAGGCCTCGACCGGATTACGGCCGAGGCCGCCCGGGCGGTTTGGGGCGGGGATGGTGGCGAGCCGCTCCTGCTCCCGCTTCTTGGGAGGACGGCGGAGTGGACATCTCTTCTGGTGCCGGACATGGGAGAGGAGGGTGAGAAAAGGCGTCTGATGGATCAGACTCTGGATAGATATCGCTGAATCAAGTACACTCTTCTGAGTGCTCAGTGCTCTATATAAATTCTGGGGAGCAGGTGTGGTGGATATCCCCGTGATCTCCTTGATTCTCTTTGTTGCGAGCAATCTCTTAGCAGCAATCTCTTAGCCGTAGGTGCGGATACAGCTCTGAGAATGCTCCCAATGACATACTTCGGAGTTTCTTCGGCGCGTACATACCTCCTTACACGGATACCTCCTATACATGAGAAAGGTGAGCTCCTATTCGAACATCAATCATGTCAGTGCCGCGACCCAATGTGGGAGAAGGGGAAAGCCTAACAATAACGTCGTCTCCAGGTATGCTACATTCTCCCTGCTCTTCGGACATTGGACAAGACTAAAGAGTACCTTAGAACCCTTTCTCAGGATCTCTTCGCTCTAGCTACCAGCACAGCGCCGCAGCCCCGTATCAGCTTGCTATGGCAAGCGGCCGCCGTGTGTATGTTTTGTAAACGCCTCTAGTGCTGGAAGTATAGATGCAATGGCCGGCCGTTCTCGTCACCTAGCAACCTTTTTCGGCACCAGCGACAGAAGGCAGGCAAAGGAACCAAGCTAGAGTGTCCTTACTGTTGCACCAAGTTCACTAGGACGACAGCTTGAAATAAGCATATTGCTCTAAAGATATACAGACGAAGCCTAGATCTCAATACGGGGACCAAGCTCTCAATACGGGGACCAAGCTCTGCCCTTATAAAGAGGTCTAAACGCGGAATGGGCGGTGGGGCCGGGGACGGAGCGGGACTGGGGACGGAGCGGGGTTAGAGGCGGAGCGGGGCCGGTGGCGCTACTTATGGAGGGCGTTGCAGGTAAAGGGCAGCGCGGGCAGAGGGCGCCAAGCCAGCCAGATGTATAAGGTATATGCAACGAAAACGATTGTCTGACGAAATAAAATAGTTTGTTTCTAATCGCTGATGAATATAATAAGCGAATGTCATACACAATATGGTTAGCCAGAACCGCATGGTCAGTAGCGTCAAACACCCGCTACGGGAGGGGGGGTTGAGGCGCTGGCTTCGTCTGGGTATTATCTATATCTAGGTACTACCCAAACCTGTCAAGCCCTCAGCATCATCGACATACTCGACGGCAACTCTGAAGGGCACCAAAGCCTACGGATTGGCGTTAATGCTGGGTCAACGACGGATAAGAACGGTGGGCTCTTGAGACAAATGGCTTCAACGTCGGCAGCATGCAAGGACAAAGCGAGCTGGGATCATCATAAGGGCCAGCAGGAACAACAAACACTACGCCTTTGACGGGAGAGAAGGCGTACGATCGAATTGCCCTTCGCACAAATTACCCGTTCTCATCCTCAGCCAGAAGCACAGCCCCGCGGCGAACCAAACAGCACAAGCGCAGGCCTCTGTTATTCCTCCTCGAAGCCCTCATTCAAGCGTAAGGTACCTGAACAACGCCGAGGATGCGAAGACGACGACGAGTTGGCACCGGCCAGCGGTTTCGACATTCATTGAAGCAATGCGGGCGTCATCAATGGCGCACTCCCGCCGCCCAACCATTTTTGCATAGCGGTTATGCCGATGGTTGACACTGGGGGTTGCTCCGCGGCCCGGGGGGAGAGCCGAGCATAATCTGGCGACATGGAGCCAACTGCATGGCAGCCGCCGCCAGCCAGGGTCTGAGTGCGCCAATGGACAAATTGTTTGGAAGGCTTGTCGGAGCGGGGTGGTCTGACATGCAGGATTGCCCATGCCATCCAAACTCAACCCTGGTCAAGGCAACATCGCGGCCCTCGGCAAGCGAGGCAGGAGTGGGAGGTAGCATTGGCCGCTTGGGCCTTGGGTATCGGCTGGGGATGATTGGGAACGCACCTTGACAGAAAACGCATGGAGTGAACCCCCCAGGTCCCGTCGATCCTGGAGGGGTACCAATCGTGCTCCCTTGCGGCACTGTCGGATACTCGTTGGTCAGTCAAGAGCCATGTTGAAATCCCTCCCGTTGAGCTTGCTGACGGGACTCGCTCTCCTGGCGAGCCCTATCCACGCCGGCAACAACAAGGACAAGTATTACGACTACATTGTTGTGGGCAGCGGGCCAGGAGGGGGACCACTCGCGAGCAACCTCGCACGAGCCGGCCATTCCGTTTTGCTAGTCGAGGCCGGCGACGACCAGAGCATGAACGTCAACTCGGAGATTATTTCGTTCTTTGGTTTTGCCTATACCGATCCGACGCTCCGGTGGGACTTCTTCGTCCGGAACTTTGCAAACGAGACACAGAATCTCCAACACAACCACTTGACGTGGCGCCGCCCCGATGGCAGTTTCTATGTCGGCCGCGCTCCGCCTGCTGGCTCGACGCTGCTGGGCATCCACTATCCGCGCGGTGGAACACTTGGAGGTAGCTCGACTATCAACGCCATGTCGACCATGTACCCGAGCGAGAGTGACTGGCAGAATGTCGTGGATTTAACACGAGACACCACGTGGAGGTGAGCATGTCGCAGCCAGGTCCTGTTTGTGGCAGTCTCTGACCAGAGCCACAGCCCGTCACACATGCGAGACATTTTCATGCGCGTAGAAAACAACCATTATTTGACCCCTGGAACGTCGGGCCACGGGTTCAACGGCTACCTTGACACCATCATGAGCAACGAGTCTGTTTGGGCCGGGCAAGACGACCTCTTGACCGTTCTGGGAACGGCGTCCGGGCATTTGGGTCAGAGTCCGGCCGATATTACCAGCAATCTGCTTGCGGATCCCAACTTCCTCGGACCGGCTCGCGACCAGATACAGGGCGTCTTTGGCTGCGCTCTGCATGCGGATCTGGCAATGCGGCGCTTCAGCTCTCGCGACTACATCCTCGAGACCGCCAACGCAGTCAAGCCCAACGGACAGAAGAAGTACCAGCTGGCATTGCAGCTTAACACTCTTGCCACGAAAGTACTATTCACAGACCTCAATCATCCACGGAAGACACCCAGGGCAACTGGCATCGAGTTCCTCCAGGGCCAGAGTGTTTACGGGGCAGACCCCCGCCGCAATGCGTCTCATCAAGGGTCGCCAGGACGGGCCTTCGCACGCAAGGAGGTCATCCTCTCGGGCGGCGCGTTTAACTCGCCTCAACTCTTGAAGCTGTCCGGGATTGGACCGGCAGACGAGCTGGCCAAGTTCAACATCAGCACAGTGGTCGACTTGCCTGGCGTTGGCACGAACCTGCAGGACATTTACGAGGTCCCTGTCGTCGGCCATGCTGCCAGAAACTTCACGCAGCCGACACCAAACCCCAGCGACCCCATTTGCACTTACGGAGCGCCGGGCGATCCATGTGTCGAACTCTGGAGGCAGGGCCGAGGACCCTACATGAGGGGAGCAACGCTCAACTCCATATTTCGCAAGAGCGCGTTTCCTGCCTTATCGGAACGCGACTTCTTTCTCGTCGGCGGGAATTTCGCGCTCAGGGGCTTCTGGCCGCCCACCGACTCGATACCTCCTGACCCTCCATCCATGTTCGGCTTTTCCACCGTCAAGATCAACCCGCAAAGCCGGTCCGGCACCGTGTTGCTGCGGAGCGCGGATCCCCGAGACACACCAGACATAAACTTTCACTTGTTCGAGGAAGACAACGCCGGCACGGCATTCGACTTCAACGCCGAGCTGGACACGGTCAAGTGGGCACGCCGGGTGTTTGCCGACGTTCCTGCACCGCTCGGTCCCATCCGACCGGTTGAGCCCCCTTGCCCAGGTCCGCCGGCTGCGGACGGCACTTGCGACGACCAGACGGACAAGGACTGGATCAGGAATCAGATCTTTGGTCACCACCCGACCAGCACGTGCGCCATCGGTGCTGACAGCGATCAGATGGCTGTGTTGGACTCCAAGTTCCGAGTTCGCGGCGTCAGGGGCCTCCGAGTCGTGGATGCGAGTGCTTTCCCCCGCGTCCCCGGTGCCTTCCCGGTCTTGCCGACGTTTATGCTGAGTGAGAAGGCCACTGAGAGTGTACTGGAGGATGCCAAGCTTTGGTAACAGCATAAAGCAAGCATCAAGGCGGATAGAAACTATAGCAGCCTGGGTCGTGCTTGATGGCATCGTCGCTCTTCTAACTGACGTCTGCTTTGCCTGGCGCTTGGAGAATGCCAATTTGAAGGAGGCCGGTGATTGTTGACACTGCCCTGCGCGCTCACCTGTCAAGAACCTCGATGTTTTCCGGGCCATGAGAGCCTTTCATCCCAATCGACATTGGAACACCCCAATCAATTTGCCATACCTATCATCCGGTCGTGAGCCCACTGGCTTCTGCATACCCCGTGACAACCGATCACGTCTATCATTTTCCGTACCACGTCTGCAGCGATCCCACTTCAAGCCATTCCCGCTGCGAATACCGAGACCACTTCAAATCAGTTTTCGCTGCGTACCTTAGTACCGATCACACTTCGAATCGCATTCCGCCGCAAATTGAAAGCGTTCGCTTCATCATCGCGACATCTTCAAGAACTTACGCTCTATTCCAGTTCTGAGCGAGGCAGAAGCGCCGCAGGAAGCGTATGGATCGATCTAAACTCTGCGGAGTAGTTGAGAGACTGAACTAAATCGCAGTGAAAAAGGGTTTGAGTGGCCATCGAGGAGAATAGAGGATACTCTGAGGTGGAGCGAACTGCAAGAGCGGGAAAATCTCGTCAAGTACCTACTTGAGGCCACGCCGACACAGACCACGCGCACCATCGCCGACATGGACCCGTGCTCGAGTTATAGCATCCCCGTCACAACCCCGAAGAGCAAGCCCGCTTCCGAGAACGGTTGCAGCGCCCAGAAGGCGAAGCTCCAGCACTATCGAACTGCTTCCTCCGACGCTTCCAACGACCAATTAAGCAAGATTCCCGAGCACAATGCACCAAATTGTGCAGTACCGGGAGCTTGAGGACAAGGGGAAGAGATTTGAGCACGAGAAAAAGAGTCTTGGAGCTCCACTTGAACAGCCTTCAGCAGGAAGTGAAAGAAAACGAAGCCAAGCTTGACACAATTCGTACCTCACTTGAAGAGGCAAACAGGGCCCAGAGGGCCGAACTTGTGCTGTATTGAGGGGAGGACAAAGGACCTCGAAACCCAAAACAGCAAGCTGAGAACAGAGTCGAACGAATTCGAGAGCAAGAAGCGGAGCTCGACAATTGAAAGGGGACCGATGGGCCCAACCAAGAGTGCAAGGAACTTGGAGCAATGCCATGATTTCCCTGCCGTTGCCTAGCGGCGTTCCCAGCCTATTCGATCGCGCCGCCGCCCTTGCACCTGAGTCGAACTCAAGGGCGTATTGGTCGGGCTGCAGGACCGAAGATAGGTGTGTCGTGACTCGATATGACGAGGAAACCGGATATCCGATTCGGATGGGACTCCGAGCTCGAGCTCAGCTGGAATGGAGCGTCACCAACGGGCCCATCGAAATGTACAGCGGGACCGGGTCTTAGCCGACGTGCACGGCCACGGCACGCCAGGCACTTTTGGTTTGAGACGACTGGTTTTGCTTTCGTCAATGAATGACGAGATCCACAGGGGTACCAAGCGGCAGATCCAACTTTAGAACCGGTTGGTCATGCAAGGCAATGACCTCGCTCGTGTACAGCGCGTTTTCGACGCCAAGGTTCATCTGCTGGTTGACAGGTACAACCAGCTGCAGCCAGACGAGCGAGAGCGAGATGCCCTCGTCCAGAAGCTGGCCGCCATTGATGTGGAGGAGCACAAGGAAGCAGGCGGTGAAGGAGAGGAGATGCAGATGTGAAGCCGCGGGAGGAATACAGGACTATTAGCAACACGAAGCTAGAGCCTGATGATCTTATTCTGAGCTGGCAGCTCTCGAGAAAAAGGACGTCGAAACCCGGTAAAACGGCGGCCTGGACGGAGGAGACAAGCCAGAGTTGCGAACTAGTAATTATAGGACTAACTATGTAGCTTTGCCCTTTTACTTGCATCAGTTCAATTGCGTCTCGTCCAACGGATGGAGTTTACCCGACCTTAGTGTCCTCTTGACTCTGGGGTTACTCCTCGCCCTGAAGTGTTTCTTCCGCCAGAGTCTTCGGCCAGACTCGCAAGTGTGCAGGCCTCTGCGCTCCTGCCAGGACATGACTTTGAAGACATTTTACTTCAATCTGTAACACACAAGTGAATGCCGTTGAGATTCGGCAAACGACCTTGACCTAGACACAGCCGCGGATCCATACCCCATGAATCAGCAGTTTCTCTTCTCTCTAGTCTCTCAGCGATTGTGATCAACCATGGATCACTATGAGAGCGACGATGACGATACCGCCTTACTCCTAGTGCTTGACCAGGTCCCTATCGCCAAACAACAACGGAATCATCTACGAGAGAAGTACTCAAATGGAGTCCAGTTGTGCCCTATATTAGCTCCTACTTTGCCCTGAGCTAGCAATTTGCTCCTTAGTTAGCAACTTTCCTCTTCGCTAGTTACTTCACTGCACCTACGCTGCTAGCCTATTGTCATTGTTCTATATTTCTATAACTATAAACTTCTTGTACTCTATCCTTCAGTTTCTATTTTCTCCCTTTCTCCCTTTCTCTCTCTCTCTCTCTCTGTCCCTCACTCTCTCTCGTGTGTGTAGTGTGTGTCTTTCCCTCTCTTATTCTCTTTTGAGCATTCTATCATATTGTCTTTTCCCTGTTTCCGTTTGAGTATCTCTAATTGTACGGGGTCCGCACCCACCGCCTTCCGGAAATGGGTTGGGGATAATGGGGATTGGGGCCGTGGGGATCTATCGCAGGGAAATCAGGCATCCATTCCTATCTGTCAACTAGCCAAGGGGGTGTCCGACGCTGGCGTCCCGAGCTGTATGGCTGCGCCAGACGCAGGACCTGTACCTCCTTGGGTCTCCTCTACTCTATTTTGCTGGCCTCGTCCCCGTCCCCGACCTCTTCCTCGTCCCCGACCTCTTCCCCGTCTTCCTGTAGTTCCCCCGAGCCCGCGAGCCCTGCCGCCGCCGTCGTCAGCCATCTTGGCGGGTTGGTTGCGGGGGGTGGGGGTTGGGTGGTTTGGATTGGGGATGGTAGTATTGTGTACTAGTGATAATGCAACGGTATTCCTCTAGTGCGTTTAAAGGCTTCTGAATAGCTTCAGATTGCGCTCAGTTGCGTGGTAACCGCCGAGGTAGTGGTGGTGGAGAGGGGTGAACCTTCGCACCTGCTTGTAACGGGTCTCATGAGCCCTGCACCTGCAGTGGCCTCGTGCAGGTGGTCTGTGCGGACCCCGCACAATCAGGTTGGCGACCCCGTACGATTAGAGATACTCTTTAATAACCGCCTTGCCATTGCTTGACGCCCCTATTATTAAGGTAATAACGTATTGCTTGTCATTAAATTGTAATTCTGCAAACTAAATTGCATGCCAGTTGCTTACCTGCGATGGCCGACAAACCGCTCACCGGCCCCGAACCAGATATAATTACCCTACTGTCTGTTGCCACGGCTGGCATTCGCAAAGTCATGATATGACGAACCTCAAGCCCCAACTTCTGAAAGGGACTCCTGAAGGTTATAACTTGACAACGGGGTGAGGTTCGGCGAAGCCAAAAGGTTCACAACAAGGAATGGCCAAGGGTACTCACAAATCTACACTTGAGTTGCTTACTGGAGAACTCATAGAGGGTCCTCCAGAACCAGTGACTAGACTTAGGGCAGTTGTCCCGCCAACCGATCGAGATCACAAGCGGAAGGGTTAGGGTTCCTCGTCCCTGCGCGTACGCGTATTGTTGTGTTACCTCATACACTGATCTTACCGATCTTTCCCCCAGAGACCTCGCTTCCCTACGCTAGCCCTAGAGTGAACTCTCGCCTAAGCAACATGACTGTCTAGGAAGTACCTCTGGCTGAGTATCACGGCCTCACTCGAGATTATCCGGTCGTATGAGCCCATTCCTACGACAAGCGCTCTGTCGTCTTTGCATGCCGAATCGTGATTAGACCGTCCATGTCCTCGACTTGTCTGATGATTGAGATTACTGGTACAGGTGGAACGCTGTCGAGGTCGCCATCCTTGATGAACAACAAGTCGCAACTCTTATATATGTCCACGGCGGTAATCCAGGTGATGAGTACCTCGACCGGAATGCTCCGGAGGTTGACAATGCTGCTCCCTTAAGTCATCAAAGTTGGTTCTAGGAGCAGTGTCAGCAATCGCACCCGGAGTACTCCGGACACCCGCCCAGTCCCGACCCCAACTGTCACGGGTGGGCGCAACTGACCACTGCGTAACACCCTCAAAAAAGGGACGGGGGTTCGAACTGTACAGTCGAACCAGGAGTTGCGCACATGAACCTCACACTGTCACTACCCGTGACACCAACCACCAAGAATCCACTTAGTCGCTGGCATCTATCCGTTTCGAGCATGCGACCATTGCCGATCCAATACAGGTCTGACCCCAAGGTGCACTTTCTGTTTGGCCCCTACGATCTGGTCATCCGCCTCGGTAGTGGAATGCAGACAGGGCGGGGCACGCAGAGGACGCAGACCCAACAGCCAGAAGGGACTTGAATTGTGCTGAAAAAGGAGCAGTAGACTGTGGCTTAACCTCCTCAAGAGAATGTCCAAGGAACACTATCCCAAATACATGAACTACTATAGATCGACACTATAGCAGCGCAACACCAATCATGGATAAAAGAAAATAGAGAAAAAAAAAACGTGACCGTCTGAACCCCCTAATGGCCTAATCACCCCAACGAAGCTGTCTTTCAAGGATTCCAATCTAATATCCACTCTTACGCATATCCCGGCCATGGAAAATGCGGCCTTAACCAAACGTAGTGTGCCCCTTCGGTGCTTGCACTCTGAGCTTTGAATCGGCCTCTATGGATCCGCTCAAAGAAAGATTACACTGGCACCAACGCTAGCCCCAACGACTCCAGCCACCAAAACCCTCATGTTGATGTTCTTTGGGGGATTGGCCTTCGATGGGGTGGTGGTATTCTGGTGGTTATTATTGGCTCTTCCAGAACCGAACTTGTTCTTTTTCCTTCTTTTCCTCTTCTCCAAATTGTTTACGTCCTTGTGCTGGTTGCTGGTTGCGCTATGGTATTGTTCGCTTTCGATCTCGTCCTGGGAAAAATTGCGAGCAATGACCTCTGAAGTGCCGGGATTGCCTTGAATCTCGTCCTGGGGATTGCGAGCAACGACTTCCGAAGTGCCCGAGTGGGCGTTGGGTTGAAGGCTAGCGCTCGAAGCAATGACAATAATAAAGGAGAAGAAGACTTTAGTATACTTCATGTTGATGTCCGGTGAGGTTGATGAAGCGACGAGGAGCAAAAGTCTCTAGTAGAGTTTTCTGAAATGTGTTGGGCGGTATGATATGTTGATTGTATTCTGTATGAACGAAAAGATGCGAGGATTGAGACGTGAAGAATATACACTGTTTGAAACATGAATTGATAGCACGGCATCTTTTAAACTATTGCGTTGCTCCGCTAGGCCTCTGGGAGGAGCTCTTGTCTGTTGCGGGGAGCTTCGAGCTTCCTGTGGCTGCTCCATGAATCTCTCCGTGATCCCGAATCCGGCAGCTTTGCGGTCCGGGGGCGGTGTTTGAAGGAGCACTGGCCACTCCTCTATTTTAAGACATCGACTCGGCAGCACCTAACCTTCCAGCCTCATCATCGATAGATCCACAGGCTATCTCCAAACTCTAGTCCGTCGATAAGTTTGATCCAGGCCTGAGATAAGTGTTTGCGTGGCGAAACCACCACTTCGAGATGGTCTTATGACGTGTAATATGGTGGCGGCCTACTTCGCCCGAGGCCCAACCGAGTTAAAGTAGATGCATGTAATGGATCCATTTGTCTGCGTGCGAGTCATGCGATTCCCGTTTTTGTGACCACGGCCCGCCTAAGTAACTCCCATGGAAAATGATTGTCTTGATAAGGCAGCTTCATAGAGGGAGCAGGTTTCTACAGAAAGAATGTACCCCTTAGCTGATCGCTATAATATATTTGTTTTCCATAGTCAGGCTCCCTGAGCCGGAGCGGCATCGGCTCCGCCGGCCCTGCACCGAGATCGGAGTGGGCCGAACCGCTCAAACTCACTTCTCCGGCCAATCATAGTACACTGAAGCGTTAGTGAGTGGCTACTGTCGCTCGATAGTCATAAGACTTTTGTTGAACTGAACTGGCTCCTTGGCACCTGGTGTTGGAAAACCAATGTTGAACTGAGTGGGTTCCTTGGCACCAAGATTCACGGACTGAGCACTGATGTTCAATGCGAGACTATCAGTCAACACAGATCCATCACAATGACGGCTGGTTGACGGACTTAGAGACTCTCGGTCAAGATGGGCTTATCATTATGAAGCAGTTCCTGACATAAACGTCATATCATGGCACACTGTCTCTATATAAGGGGGTAATTCCCCTGGGAGGATTAGAGAGGACAATTTTCCAAAAAGAAAGGGACATCCTAAGGCACCCTAACCCACTATCTTAATCCTTCATTGTGTGGTCACTCTGGAATCGTGACTCCAATTCAAGCTTCATTTCATACCTCAATTCATTCAATACCACTTGGTTGGTCTAAGCTTACTCGAGCATGTAACTGTTGGCTGCCCAACAGCCAACAGCCACAATTCCACGTTGACACACTTTATGGGAGCCGTTAAAACAGTGAACTTTTTCGAGTGCTTAGGACCAGCCCAGAATCTGTCGATTGAGTTCTCTTCGTCTCCTCAAGTTATCTGGGTACCTCGCAGACCTTATGTAACAGCTGTGTATTACCCCTGACCCGGGTATGACACCGGCAACCCAGTTCCCGAGTTTCAAGTGCCACCACTTCCAACACCTGGATTCAGGGGCTGTGGCACTGTTGTCCAATGCAGTAAGCGTGGAAGACTCGTCACCCACCCAAAAGCAGGGTCTGGCGAGGGTCTCGAGCCTGTAACTGTTGCTGTCCAACACCTTCTCAACCAGTGTCACGGGCAATGCCCGGGCCAGGGTTAGGGTTGCATTCCATGTAGATTAGATAAGGCAAGCTCACTGGAGTGGGTCTTGCGTTGCCACCCTCTTGGTCGGTGCGCAGCACCACCTTGCCCTGCAGGGTTTTCCCACGGCTGCGCACAGCCCACAGAGTTCTGGTTCTTTGTGCGATCTTAGCAATACTACTGTTGGACAGCAACAGTTACAGGCTAGAATAGGCATAGACCAACCAGGTGACACTGCATCAATTGAGGCACAAGATGAAGCTTGAATTGACTCTCTGAACCATGCGTGATGTGTGTGTGTTGCTTGAAAGAACCGAGGGCTTCGGGACCCTCGCCAGACCCTGCTTTTGGGTGGGTGACGAGTCTTCCACGCTTACTGCATTGGGCAACAGTGCCCAGCACCTGAATCCAGGTGCAAAGGAAGCCAATTCAGTTCAACAACTACCAGATCGCCTAGTATTGCCTGTCACCACCCGTGATAATCGGCGCCCTTATTCATCAGGAAATTGGCCACTTCCAGGTAGCCATTGTTAGTTACCAGAAGTGGTAACTAAACTATATGCAGCTATGAGGCTTTGACTTCCATCTCTTATGCAGTCAAAGGCACTCTTGAGTCTTGAACCTGCATCCTTCTCACCGAATAACTGACATACCTATACTTTGAACATTCCCTGTAGTGCCACGTATTGTTGACCTCCTAGCAGCATTCCAAGGGGCAAAAACCTAGCAGCAACAAATCCAATACAACACCCAAGTACTGACCATTAGTGCGTTAAAGGTGATGGCACGTCCCTGTTGCACCTCGGCTCTCCGTTGACGGCGAGGCCAGCGGCGATGACCAAGGTACCGTAGAATATCTTTCGCTTCGATCATCGGCAAAGATGTAGCTTTGGTAATAAAGAGACATCGTGGGTTCAGAAGAAGACCACGGATTAAGATAAAGTGAAGAAATGTCGGAAGACCGTGGAGAGGCGAGGTGTACAGTTTCCTCCGCGGACTTAGTTGTTTATAGTTATTCAGCTTGTTACTATTTTAGCTTCTCTACGAACGTCAGTCGCACTCTGCTTTGGAGAGTCAAAACCTCGGGCTCTTTTTGTCTTGATAGCTTGCTATTAAGCTTCTCACTTAGCTTCCGAGTTAGGCAATTCCTAGGTGGGATATACTTCTGCGCCTGGTGGGATCTTCCAAATTGGGTTTCTGGCTGAAAATTTCAAATATGCTTGATTCCTAGTTCGGGCAACCCCGATTAACACCTCGTTTGAGCAACTCGATGCTTCTCCTAAAAGGGAAACCGAGGGGCAAATGTATCTCCAACTACGCGACTGACTATATATTCTTATATATATTGCTGGTGTGGATTCTTCAGCGGTAACACGGCCGCTTGGTTGCTGGTAGCGAGGACAATCGATCCTGCGGTACTGGACCTCGTGCGATAATCTCAACGTATGCACGACTGCTGTAAGTTCTGCTGAGTACGGGCTCTGTTCCGTTTTAGGGCCCAACGTCAATTTGAAAGTCTCGTCTTTTGGGGATCTAGGAATCAACCGTGGGATGCGGACAACCTCTCCCATTCCCACTGTTGTTGTTTCGCCCGGAGCTGCTTATAGCGATGCGCACCGCCTAGTCGGTCTCTATTTGTATCGGTGCTGCTTCGTGGAGGTTGGTATCCTTTCGCCCCTCCTGAAACCCTAATATAAAGGGAGAGATGTGTTGGAAGTGATGGCACTTGAAACTCAGAAACTGGTTTGCCGGTGTCGTTTTCTGGTCAAGGGCGATTCAAATTCGTATGAATGCCAACTGTCCTGTTGCGCGAATAGAGCGCTAATGCCAATGGAAGGATTAAAATGTCATATATATATCCCCAAACCTTGTAAAATGATAAACGGATACTGAATGCTGCCGGTCTTGTATCCGTCCCTCCATCTGACCTTTCTCCTAGCGACAAGTACAATACAATGAGGGACTCTCTCTGACCAGACCCTAAAGGGATCGAAAACATCAAAACATGCCCTATGAACCGTCTAACCCGTAGTCTGGGCCCTGCAAGTAAAACGCAGCAACCCTCGAGGTTAAGGCTATAACTCTCGTAATATCCCGTACCGGCAGGGCAGACACTTTAATCGGGGCCGGAAAGCCGGGTAGAGGTAGACTTGGAAGTGCCGGTCCTCGTACTATCCGCACACTGGCCCGAGCCAGAGCAGGCATCGGCCTTGCAGCAGCCGCGGAAACCGTTGGAGCAGGACTGGAAGTAGCCAGTGCCTGGGGCACAAACGGTAAGGTCGGCATGGCGCTTATTGGAGACCTCCAAGGGCTCGTAGGTACCCATCTTGTAGTCCGGGCACCAAG
>NW_026944262.1:19807-21018 GCF_033297405.1 Parathielavia appendiculata
TAGGACGGTCAGTGGCAAGCCTCGTACGAACTTGAGACGACAAAGGGCATGGCGTCATCATGGCGTCGAACTCGCCTCCGTACGGCGGCCGCCACTGCGCTGTGTGTAACTAACCTCTACACAGAGGGTCACAGTTTACTTCCACTGATTCTGAATCCCGCAAAGCGCTTGCACGTTTCCAGGCCATTCCGGAGAACCTCGAGCTTATACACCATCAACAAAGAGAAGGGGAAACACGTTGTACATGAATGCATGAAAGGCCATGGTTGGGCGAATAACCGGCATCCATCGCAATCTCGCCTATAAAAGCCAATTTGGCTGTTTTGGGTCTTGTCGACACCCGACAGGACGGACCGAATCAAAAATCATCGACACCGCGCGACAGGCCTTCGAGGCTTTCCAAACGCATAATGAACAAGTTCCGAGCCAGGGACAGCTACCTCCCACTTCCCTGATCCCGAGCAGTATGCCGACAAACCTTATCTCGGCTCTCCTCACGCGGGGTTCGCCGATCTGTTGCCCGCTCCAAACACGTCGAATGGCTCGTCGAGATGTAGTTTCTGACCAAAGCCTCTATCCCCGTCGTCCTGGCCTACATGCTCTAGAACAGTCTGTAAACAGTATCCGTCCTTATCATTGGGCGGTTGTCATCGGAAGCCCTGGCCGTCGCCGCCTTCTCATACGTGTTTGCCAAGGCAACGTATGGCTGATTGCTCTCGGCGGGATGAGCGCGCTCGACACGTCGGAGTCAAGCAGCTTCATGGCATCCGAAGACAACGGGAACCTGGCAGTCCTCCTGCAACGGGAATTTCTCGTCTTGACGGTTCTCTACGCCGTCGTGGTGGTCATCTGGTGTTCTCGGCGCACCTTTGTAGGGCTCTGGGTCAGTCCGAGTCCTACGCGGCCTTGTTTCAGTTTGCGGATAGGCTCAACGGCAGCTGCGGCGGAGCGTTGAGGGGGATGGGCCGCTAGTTTGTAGGTGCGCTTAGGAACTAGGTGTTTCACTACAGGGGCGTCTCTTCCTAACGGTTGGATGGATGGATGGAATTTATTTCGCCCGGAGGCACGAAGCCTAAAGGGCCTTGGCACGCTAACTACATCCGATTCGTTGACGTTCGGTCATCAACTCGTACAAGCCCTCTACTCTCTCCCCTTTTCTCACGCCACCTATTGCCTCTTGACTTAGTTTAGCAGATCGACTTGGAGGCTGC
>NW_026944262.1:21364-23187 GCF_033297405.1 Parathielavia appendiculata
TGCCAGCCTGATTGCGGTGGACTTGGCTTGGGGCATTTGGAGGTTGGGTATCTGTCCTTGCCTCGTTGTCCTTTGCGCTGCCGCCTTGGCCTCTAGGCCCAACGCAAAGTTGGCTTCCGCTGGGATCCACAGGAAGTCGACCCAGTTCCCTCTTTCTTGGTGCAGTCTAGCCAACTCGTAAATTTGCCGTATAGTGCCTTGGCCAGACTGTTGTCGCGGTTGCCTAATTGCTGCTAGCGCTGACTGGTTCCTGGTGACGATGGTGATGTGCCTATGGCAGGCGTTGGCCGGAATCCTCTCCAAGGCCATTGCGATGGCTGCTAGTTCTGCTGTGTATGGGTTCTGCTCCTCCCTCGTGCCAAGGGTTACAGCAAATCTTGTCACGGTCTCGCTGGTCCTGTTGAAGAGAGTGTCTCGTGCGATACCACCAACACCGACAATGCCTTTCTTCACGGATGAGCTTGTTGCAATCACGATGCCCATGGCTCCGTTGGCCATCTCGGTCGCCTTCTCTCGGTCAGCTTCGATCGTCGGCTGTAGGCGAGGTGCCCAGGGAGCGACGGTGTATTCCTGGATTGTTTCTATCTGCTCGGTTTCTATTCCTTCTACCGCACGGGCGATCTTCTGAAGCGGGGAGACGAATCGTGCTGTTGTCCGGATTTTCTTCCAAGCTAGGGGATGGGTCCCAGGCAATGTCTGAATGTTGATCCATAGTCTGGCTGCCGCCCGGGCATGTCGTTCTTGTATGGAGAGAATGCTCGCTTCGGCTTCTGCTACAGCCGTAGCCACGGTCCGAAAGGCTCCTGTGATTGCTAGGGCGCCAATCTTCTGAGCCCTGTTCAGCCAGCTTAGCGCCTTTCCCCTACACGCATGCATCCAGACGCTGACCGCGTAGTCCATGACGGGAGCCACTGTCGCTACAAACAATTGTCTTGCTGTTCGCGGGGAAAGCATCTTCAGCCTCCTTAGGGCCAGAACGGCTGTGAGACTCTTGGTTGCCGTCTTGGCAATGTGTTTCTGATAACGGAGTTCGCAGTCCATTGTTACCGGCATGATCTTTGCGCTCTTCTTTGGTTTGATCGTGTCCCCTCTGACTATGAACGGCGTTTCGGAGGATCGCTCCTTGTTCCTTGTGAAGTGTACGATGGCCGTCTTTTCGCTCTCGGGCTGGGCGCCGCTTCGTCTTTCCCAATCCAAAGCCCTGTCTATGATAGCTTGGATGCCTGAGCGGTTCGCCTCCGCTGTTGGGCCTACAACCCAAGCCGTGTAGTCGTCAACAAAAGCGATTGAGCCTCCGTTTGCGTTGATTTTGTGCTGCACCAGGTCTGCGTTGAAAAAGAGGAAGAGTATCGGGGATAGCGGTGATCCTTGTGGCAAACCCGCTTGGGGCAGCTCTTGCCGTTCCGACGTGAACCCGTTTACCACGATGGTCGCCGTGCGCTTAGAGCAAAAGGCATCGATCCACCTAACCAGGGACTCTGGTATGCCTCTTGCCCTGAGCCTCTGCAGTAGCCTGTCCTTGAAGACCCCGTTGTATGCACCCTTTACATCGAAGCTGATCAGGCTGAGCACTTTCCTGGCTCTCCATGCTTTGTAGATTTGTTCTTGCAGCAGTAGGAGAGCCTGCTCAGTGGACCGTCTCTTTCCTGGCTCCAAAGTGGTTCGCAGGTAGCAAGCCAAATGTGTCTACCGCGTAGGACAGGCGTTCCGCAACGACTGCCTCCAGTATCTTGCCAAGCGTGGAGAGTAGCGAGATAGGTCTCCAGGTGGCGGCCGCCGTACGGAGGCGAGTTCGACGCCATGATGACGCCATGCCCTTTGTC
>NW_026944262.1:24142-44156 GCF_033297405.1 Parathielavia appendiculata
CTTGGTGCCCGGACTACAAGATGGGTACCTACGAGCCCTTGGAGGTCTCCAATAAGCGCCATGCCGACCTTACCGTTTGTGCCCCAGGCACTGGCTACTTCCAGTCCTGCTCCAACGGTTTCCGCGGCTGCTGCAAGGCCGATGCCTGCTCTGGCTCGGGCCAGTGTGCGGATAGTACGAGGACCGGCACTTCCAAGTCTACCTCTACCCGGCTTTCCGGCCCCGATTAAAGTGTCTGCCCTGCCGGTACGGGATATTACGAGAGTTATAGCCTTAACCTCGAGGGTTGCTGCGTTTTACTTGCAGGGCCCAGACTACGGGTTAGACGGTTCATAGGGCATGTTTTGATGTTTTCGATCCCTTTAGGGTCTGGTCAGAGAGAGTCCCTCATTGTATTGTACTTGACGTTGAACGCGGAGACCGCCGCTTTGAGGGAAGCTCTGCAACCCGAACGTAGGGATGAGAATCACACGAAGACTAGAGTCAAAGAGAATGTCAACGACTCGTTTACGCGTGTTAAGGATATAACTGCAACTCAGGAAGCAAGTGAGAGATCTCCCAAGCGGAGGAAGGAAGGCAGGCAGAATAACCCGGAGCCAGTCGTTGAGCAGGCGCAGGGAATGATTATCCATGGTCTGCATCGTCTTCGGCAGGCTGAAGAGATGTAGAAAACCAAGATTTAGTCCATTTTGTATGGTTGTGGCAGGATAGGAGCTTGTTGGAGCCCAGGCGTGGTGAACGTCGATTGTGATGGGCTGAGCCCATGATGGCCTCGGCAACCCTCGGCCGTGGTATCATGATAACGTCATCCTGAAGCAGGCAGTGTCTGTGTGTTCCGGAGGATATAAGAGCTGCCCTCTCTTCCTGTCATCTAGTTCTCTCTTTTCTTCTTCTCTCTCCATTTGAGGCAAACCCGTAGAGTCGTCACCAGCTAGTTGCATTATACTCCTGGGACCGTTACATTGATCGTGTCCGGTTTGGGGTAGTGTCCGGTTCAAGGGTCACGTCGTCTAATGACCGAAGCCAAGCACAGCCATTCGAATAGATTAGAGAAGCTTATAGAGGTACAGATATAGACCTTGAAGCCTCACTGGATTCCAGCTCCGCTACCCTTGTCCGCAAGCTATATCAGGTGGTCTTCTAGCTACTACCACTTGCGTATATATATACAAAGATGTTGCCGCCGGTATCAGCAAAGTATCTCTCAGGCTCAGCCTCTGTTTTGTAAGACCTTGTCAACGTGCATTATCAGCGAGTGCACCATATCAGCGAGTACACCACTTAACAAGTTTTGGTGGGACTATACGCAAATTTTTGGCTTGCTCCCAGCCTATGAATCTGGACGTTTGGACAGAAGTTCCACAACGTTATGCTAATATTTAAATATAATCTAATCAAATCAAATTGACTGGTAAGTCGATTTGATTTGAATAGACTTGGATTTGACTTAACTTGAATGATTTGACTTGAATTTGCCTTGAAAAAGCTGATTTGTTAGGAACGCTGCTCAGGGCAAGGGTGCTCGAATTGAGAAGCCGACTCTGGGATGGACAGCATTGTTTTACGCGATCAGAAATGCAAACTACTCCATAACTCGCTTCCTCCTATATGAGATCCAAGATTGGCGAGACCCCGCTCATGGTTGCGGTGAGACGGCAAGCAGAGGACATCTTTTGGCTCTTGATCGAGTTTGGCCACTGCCCTGCCTCTCCTCCCCCGAAATGTCCACCTGAGCGCCCCGACCAGCAGATCGCCTAAACAGCGTCCCCGCCGGCTCTGATCGAGTCCTTGGAGGCTTTTCTCCTTCAGTATTTTGATTTTCAACTTTCTCTGCCGAGCACCGCGAGCTTCTGTGCAAGATGCCTGGCAAACCACACCCGCGCCGAACCTGCGGTTCAGGAGGCCTGGCGAGCAGAGAAATTTGCTAGGATCGCGAGAAGGATACCCATAGAAGATGCTTTCAGTTGCGGATTTCTCAGGCGGTGCAGGATTTGCAGAGAACCCGTTGTCGCGTCACCGCCACCCAGCGCTGCCGTCAGATCAATCAACTAAGTTTGGGCCTTGGATTTGATTTGATTGAGGCTTCGTGCTTATATATTTGAATTAGTTGCATTGATTAAGTTGATCTGACGAAGTCTAATGACTAGGATTGTCCGATGAGGCTATCCGCGACCCTGTTCCTTCCTGACCCTGACTCCTCCGAGCTCGACGCAACCATCCCGGGTCCAATTCTTCATCAATTGCAGCGTCTTGATTATGGACTCCTTGAGGGAGTGCCGTGTGACGTTATCGTCCGCTTCGCCGTGCTGAATGCTCTCTCGCAGTCGTCTGCCATCGTAGGTATCGCTAGGATGTCCAACGTAACCTACTGAGCCTTGGAAACGAGCTCCTGTTCTCAACCCACCATTGAATAGGGCCCGAAACTTCTTTAGGCTCAAGTCGGTAGTATCGACCAAGCTCGCTGCCCGCTTGGGTGGGTCGAGGATGCCTGCTCTTGATCCATTGAGTAAACCTGCTTAAATCCTTCTGCTGAGCAGGCGTCATTGGCGACGGCGAGGGAGTAAAAGTTACCTTCAGGATATCTTCATTCCCAGAGGTAGGATACCACATCTCGAGATATTCCTTCAGCTGTCGCTTAGCATCCCTCAGCCACGTCAGCTGCACTGTTGAGGTCCAGTTGGCCACAAGGAACCTTATGCCGAGGCCAGGGTGTAGAATGATGGATGCTGCGTAAAGAGGGGATTCTCCGAGGGAGGTGTAGTATTCGTTCAACTTCACCCAAGCGTTGTTGATGCAGGCCCTCATGTACGTCCTCTCGTCCGCTGCTAGGTTGGAGATACCGCGGATTCGGCCCCTTCAATCTGCCAAAAGCGTCTCCAGTGATCCTATGTTCCCTGTGACAATTAATGATGTACTAAGGATGCTAGTAGAGAACGAGAAGAAACACATCTAAGGGAAGTCAAGGAAGCGATTCGATAGACGGAGGGCCCGCGATATACTAAGGAGACCTTGGCAACCAGGGTTGACAGCAGCAACACGAGATGTTTTCTATAACTCGCCTTCGTCGCCACCAGTCGAACATGTTCTTCCATAGCATCCCTTCTCCATACAAGGTAACTCGGCGGTGACAATAACTTACTTCCTCAGATGCTCAATAGCTGAAGAAGTTGACTGAGCTTTGAAGAACGTGCCTTTTCCTCGCTCGCCACACGGCCGGCATTGTGATGGGCTGAGCCCATGATGGCCTCGGCAACCCTCGGCCATGGTATCATGATAACGTCATCCTGAGGCAGGCAGTGTCTGTGTGTTCCGGAGCATATAAGAGCTGCCCTCTCTTCCTGTCATTTAGTTCTCTCTTTTCTTCTTCTCTCTCCATTCGAGACAAACTCGTAGAGTCGTCACCAGCTAGTTGCAATATACTCCTGGGACCGTTACAGGCATACCCAGACATACTCCTTGACTGTGGCATCTGGGTTCAATTCGGCGAGGAAGAAGCCCCGGGACCCAATCCAGCTCCGACGGCCTTTGCTCCTCTTCTTCTATATATATATATTATTCCTACGCCGCTGTTATACGTGACTCGAGAACGAAGTGGCGCTGCTGCCAGATAATCTTCCGGACGTCGGATATTGTCGAATTGCCCACAGGCGCATTTTGACTAGCCTCCTCGACCAGCTTGATGAAGTTAGGGCGCGGAACGCTCCGTTGGGGATGTCCGAGCAAGGAGAATACCGAGGGGATTTGTCCATACCCTGATGGGGCTTGTGGAGCGGAACATAACATCGAAGAGGGTAAGAAATAGATGCTCTGCCGGACCGCGCAAGATCTATGAATGCTTCAAACGCCGCGCAGCAGCTGCGGTAGCAGGCGGGTTAGGCGAGCGGAGGCTCGACGCGTTGGTCGTGCCATGCTTTGCTCTTTTACCAGTCAGGAGCCGTCCTCAGGATGCCGAAACTCAGAGTAAAACTTTTGATCCAAAGGCCCAGAGCCGGAACAACGTTTTCTCCAGGGTCAGAAGGCAACCAGATATTTGCAAATATTGTTTTTATATATTTGGTTGTTTGATCTAAGCCCTTGTTAGAATTGAGTTAAGTTGGTTTACTTTGATTGAAACGACTGATCTGTAAATTGATCTGATTCCGCCACACCTGTGACGGGCTGAGCCTCAGCAACCCTCGTCCAACGCTAATGCTCGTTGAGAACCCCCCTTTTTGGGAGCCTCCCCCTTTTTTCATGGCATCTGAGCAACGGCCCCATCACGGTTGGCCCTTTTACCTATCTTCCCTACCTAGAGAGTGAGAATCCATTACCGCTTTTTGGCTACTTCCCTGCAACAGCAGGTATAAAAGTTCACTCCTCTCTACCACCACTACCTCGGCAGTTACCACACAACTAAGCAAGATTTGAAGCTATTCAGAAGCCATCCCACGCGGAGATAACTATCGTCGACAAGTCGCTGCGAGCCGCCGACGTGATCCCTCTCAGTGGGAGCTTGTGGACCTGGCGGAGACCGAGGGATGCCTTCTTCAAGAACAGGATATCGGAGTGTCGACGTTGACGCCGGCACGGTGACGTGGACGGGTTTCGCGGGTCCAGGGGACTACACGAAGACAGGGAAGAGGTCGTGCACAGGGACGAGGCCAGCAAAATAGAGTAGAGGAGACCCAAGGAGGTACAGGTCCTGCCTCTAGCGCAGCCATACAGCTCGGGACGCCAGCGCCGGACACCCCCTAGACTAGTTGACAAGTAGGAATGGATGCCTGATTTCCCTGCAATAGATCCCCAAGGCCACAATCCCCATTATCCTCAAGTTGCTCAGACCGATCGTTTTGCTCTGGAGTTTGTTTCCTTTCTTTTTATCTGTCCTTTTTTATTTTATTTTTATTAATTTTTTTTTGCCGAGGCTCTGTTGGGCAGCCAACAGTTACTTGCTCGAGTAAGCTTAGATCAACCAAATGGTATTGAACAGATTGAGGTATGAAAATGAGGCTTGAATTGGAATCACGATTCCAGAGTGACCACACAAATGAAGGATCAAGATAGTGGGTTAGGGTGTCTCAGAATGTCCCTTTTTTCTTGGAACAGAAAATTGTCCTCTCTAATCCTCCCAGGGGAATTACCCCCTTATATAGAGACAGTGTGCCATGATATGACGTTATGTCAGGAACTGTGTCATTGTGATGGATCTGTGCTGACTGAGAGTCTCGCATTGAACATCAGTGCTCAGTCCGTGAATCTTGGTGCCAAGGAACCCACTCAGTTCAACAGGCTCAGCCCGTCACAACCCGTGGCGAATTCAGGGAGTCTGTGCGGACCCCGTACAATTGTTGCGACCCCGTACAGTTAAAGATACAGTTCCGTTTTTTTCCTTGCCCCCCACTTTTTCACCTTTTCTTCTTTCCTGTCTCAGCCTAAGCCATATACCACGCTAAAAACAACCCAGGGCTGGGTTATAGGGGGACTTCTTCGCTGCGCTGCCAACTGACAAGAAATACCCTATATAATTTAATAACTAGACCTAACCAAAAAGTTAGGTTCAGGAACTTTCCCGATGCCCACCAACGCTACAGACTCAACTGCAGACTTTTTCGAGACCGAAGACTCAGGATGTAGACTCAAACACTCTGTTGGACCTCAATCACGCTGTATGCTCGCTTCGAGATTATATTCTTCAACGGTGACAAGTCTTGTTCAAAGCGCAACGTTAAGTAACAAAGGTATGCGTCAACCATGGCAACACTATCATCGATGGCTAGTAAAGTAATCTACAATGCCGTATCCTACGCGTATCTCATTAGATGTCGTCTACTTTGTAGCCAGCATCTCCAAGAATTTGTTTCCAAGAGCATCGGCGCTCATCGGGTTGTCCCCAGTAATGAGCTCCCTGTCCACGGTAATGCTTCCCAAGGACTTGGCGAGACCCTCCTGCATGTCGACGCCCTCTTTCCTCAGCGTACCTTCCACCTTGTCAATCTCACCCCTGAAAATAGTCTCCATGAGCTTCTCCTCGGCATCTGACCAGCTTGTCATCTTGTAGCCAGCGTACTCAAACTTCTCGCTCGGTCCATACTTGGTAGAAAGGAAAGCCCAGGGTCCGTGGCAGAGTGCGGCAGTCGGCTTTGACGAAATGTGGAAGTGGTGGAGGATGCGACCGAGCTCGGGGTTGTCACCCAGGTCAGACAAGGGCGCATGACCGCCGGGGATGAAGACGCCGCTGTAGTTCCTCAGTTCCTCGTTGGTAATCTCGGAGAACTTCCTCGGTCGCGAAAAGCCATTCTCCTTCTTCATGCGCTCGATCAGAGCTAGCTCTCTTTTCCTCTCGTAGTAATTTCCAGCGAAAGCGGCGAGAGATAGACTGAGTGGATCTGGTGTAGGTTCCTTGCCCTCGGGTGAGGCGAAAGTGACTTCGTAGCCGGCGTCAAGAATCTTTTGGAGCGGCTTGGCTAGCTCCATGAGGAAGTATCCAGACTCTTGAGGGACGGTCTTTCCATCGCCCTTGTAGAGGGGGAATGAAGAGTCGTCGGAAAGGACGATGAGGACTTTCTTGTCTGCGGCCATGATGTTGGACTGGATTTGTATCAGTGGCTTGCGTGAGAATGTATTTTGGGATAACTATAGAGAACTGAAAATGAGGATCAAAGGCTGTGAATGAAACACACCATCAAGTGGTTGTAACGTTAATTATTATGTATTTGTTGGTGGTTATCGCTCACCGGTCAGTGACGTAAGCGCTAGCCAACTTTCTACGTCTTTGCAAACGTCACACCTATCAAACGCTCCACTTAGGTGTATCCGAACATGCTCCCGTCAAATAACAGAACCCATTATAAGAGTGACCCGCACAGGCACACTCACTGCGATCCTTCGGTTCTCGGTATCAATATTGAAGATGGTGCTCTCCGTACTTTCTGGCGACCACGCAGATTCTGGGGCGCTTTGAAGACGGCGATTCAGAACGCGAGGACAAAGAAGGCCTAGCCACGTTCCTCCACTCTGGGCTAAATGGGACACGGTGGCTTTTGAGTCGGTGTCCAAGGTTAGCTTCAATGCTTCATTGTCAGTTAATGTTACAATCCAGGTAGCAAGACGTTACGTTTAGACTTTCGTGTTCTATGTCTGTATCACAACATCTGAGCCTTTTTTTATTCCTACCATTGGAGCCTCGGTCCCAGTCTCATCAGGCTGGATGACTTCGCCTCTGACACCCGCGTTCTCGAGTTTTCTAAACTTCATTCACTACGAGTTATATCTCCTGGCCTTATGTTTGAGCCAGTGTATCCTCCAATACACGCTCTCTTCACATGGATTCTGCATCCGAGATTCCGTCCGTCCAATTTCCCCTTTCAAGGCGCGGCATGAACGAAGGGCTGCAGCGCATCCCAAATGGGATATATATCGTTCTACCGTCTACCCAACTACAGCGAGATCGTAGACCGGGCCTGCGTCTTGCAATCACGTTGCTGGTGGTTGTCGAGGCTCCTACTACACCCCTCCGGTCTGGCAGCAGCAACCTTTAGAGTATAGTTGTGACCTGAACATCGCGGTCTGTTGTTGTTGGAAGAGCATACCTATGTAGGTAAGTACACAAACAACCAGAGAAAGAGACTCAAATGCCCAGAACCGGATATTGCTCAATCTCCGGGTTAATTCAACGGCGTTGCGCTCTCATATTGACTTTCAAAACAGTTCGGGACGGTCAGAATGCCAACGCAGCCAATGGACGGCGGCAAGGGCGGAACATGGGGTATGGATCCTCCGGCAAGCCCATCCGGATCTTGTTCATTAACATGGTGCCAGCCCACTGTCAGCATAGACAAACTGCAACCCATGATGGCCGCCAAGAATCCCTGGAGGGCGCCAACTGCCGGCGCATGGTGTCCGGCCAAGATCCGGAGCCGGCCAATGGGGCTTTCTGGGACAGGCTCGGCATTACTGGGTCACCGGCACCATATTCGTCGGAGAGGGGCCGATTAATTGATCAGCAACCACGTTATATTGCCCCCCTTAAGCATCCTCTCTTCCCCGCGAAATCTGCAGAACCCGTTGGGAATGACGGTGCGACTGCGGGGCCTACTCTCCGTGCTCGTACGTGCAGATCCCAACCCGGAAAAAGGGAGGATGGCGGATTGACGACGGGGTACTAGCCGCCTGCCGTGGGCGAGGACACGTCCATGCCCCGATCCGTCCACTTGAAGATCCCTTCGAGAACCCTGCTTTGGGATGTGATGGGTGCTTACCCCAGCTTACCCCAGACTTTCAGGGCACACCTAATCAATCTGGCTGTCGTCGTCTTGCTCGGCGCTGCCCGACCGAGATTCTCCGTGCATCCTCCCCCGGATGAAGCTGGAATGACCATTGGCTGGTCAATCAACAAGGCCATGAAACTGTGGTATGGAATGTCGGCTCACTCTTCCATTGTCCATGGTGAGCATGTTTTCCGCATCTGGACAGGAACGGAGCCGCTCCCGCACCTCCCTTGTTTTGCAGAAGACGAGAGGTATAAGAGGGTCAGAGGGCGGCTCTTTTGCGATACCCCCAAGGACATCTTCCTGCACGCTCAAGCAGCTCCTGTCTAGATTCTTTACTCTGTTGCAGTCTCGTCTGTCACCATGAAGATGAAGCAGTATCTCGAATACCTCGCGGCGGCTCTGCCGCTGATGAGTCTCGCCACGGCCCAGCAGGTCGGCAAGCAGCAGACTGAGACGCACCCGAAGATGACATGGAAGAAGTGCTCGAGCGGAGGATCCTGCACCACCGTCAACGGCGAGGTCGTCATCGATTCCAACTGGCGTTGGCTGCACGACTCCAGCGGCAAGAATTGCTACGACGGCAACAAGTGGACCGACGCCTGCAGCTCGGCCACCGACTGCGCCTCCAAGTGCCAGATAGAGGGCGCCAACTACGGCAGCACCTACGGCGTCTCGACCAGCGGCGACTCCCTCACGCTAAAGTTCATCACCAAGCACGAGTACGGCACCAACATCGGATCCCGCATGTACCTCCTGAACGGCTCGTCCAAGTACCAGATGTTCACCCTCATGAACAACGAGTTTGCCTTTGACGTCGACCTCTCAACGGTCGAGTGCGGCCTCAACAGCGCCCTCTACTTTGTGGCCATGGAGGAGGACGGCGGCATGGCGAGCTATCCGACCAACAAGGCCGGCGCCAAGTACGGCACTGGATATTGCGACGCCCAATGCGCCCGTGATCTCAAGTTTGTTGGCGGCAAGGCCAACATTGAGGGCTGGAAGCAGTCCACCAACGATCCCAACGCTGGCGTCGGCCCCCTGGGTGGCTGCTGCGCTGAGATCGATGTCTGGTGAGCATGGCCCCTGCCGTTAAGCAGGCTTAGTACATAAGGAAGCTAACGTGAATCGACAGGGAGTCGAACGCGCACTCGTTTGCCTTCACGCCGCACGCGTGCGAGAACAACAAGTACCACGTCTGCGAGACGTCGGGATGCGGCGGCACCTACTCAGAGGACCGCTTCGCCGGCGACTGCGACGCCAACGGCTGCGACTACAACCCCTACCGCATGGGCAACACCGAGTTCTACGGCAAGGGCAAGACGCTCGACACCACCAAGAAGTTTACGTGAGTCGAAACTCGTCATGTTGAATGATCACGACTCAGTGCTGACGTGAGGATTTTTCTCTGTAAACAGTGTCGTGACGCGGTTCGAGCGCAACAAGCTCACCCAGTTCTTCGTCCAAAACGGTCAAAAGATCGAGATCCCCGCGCCCACCTGGGACGGCCTGCCGCAGGACAGCTCCGCCATCACACCCGAGTTGTGCAGCTCCATGTTCCAAGTGTTTGACGACCGCGACCGCTTTGCCGAGGTGGGCGGCTTTGAACAGCTGAACCAGGCCCTGACCGTGCCCATGGTGCTCGTCATGTCCATCTGGGATGATGTAAGTCTGCCCCTCTTCAACTTCTCATGAGGATTTGGGCTTGTTAAATGCTCACATTTCATTCTAGCACTACGCCAACATGCTCTGGCTCGACTCCAGCTACCCACCTGAGAAGGCCGGCACCCCTGGCGGCGACCGTGGCAGCTGCTCTCAGGATTCCGGCGTCCCCGCCGAGGTCGAGGCCCAGTACCCCAACGCGTAAGACTACCATACCTTTTACCCAAAATTTCCATGACTGTGTCTGGTGCTAACCATGCAACAGGAGGGTTGTGTGGTCCAACATCCGCTTTGGTCCTATCGGCTCGACCGTCAGAGTCTAAGTTGTGGCTTTCATGTCGAGTTGGACTCGTGTCTATGTCTTGCTGTTCTCGTGTTGGTGCCCGACAATGTCTATTGGAGGAGTCAGATTGCCATGCTCCCATGTTGCTTTCTTGTGCCAGAACTGGAACTTTCGTACCGTAGTGTACATAGTCAGGTACACAGTAGAAACCAACTCCACTGTTCCATTTCTGTATCAACTGATGAAACCTCTGATGCCCCTTTTCTTCGTTTGATTACTTTTCCGCTTTGTACTGTGATTCCCAAGAGCTCTTCTTTTGACTTCAACCTTCCCCTTCAACACCACCTTCCGATTTGAACAACGGCTAACGTCGGTTAAGTTGCGGTCAATTGAGGAACACTAGGGACAGACACTGGTAGCGTGCACGTGTGTGTATCCGTTGCGGGCCGCCACAAGGTACTCGAATTTTGTACCATTCCCACTACTGGTTCAACCTATCGTGGGCGGTTCTTGCGCTTGATTTGGCTCGATGCAGTAAGTAGTAGCCGAGCTAAGAAGGATGCCATATGTACATGCGGCTCCTTAAGAGGCAGGCCATGCGGTACGAGGCAACGTGATATTCCAGGAAGGGTACGTCAGGCCAAACTCGCATCGAGATTGGAAAACTTTTTTCGTAAAAGGGATGACGCCACATCACGACAGCGAGAAGCCGACGTATGATAAGTCCGTTCCAAGTTCCAGGCCCCATCCATGAGCATGTGAATCTCGGCGAATATCCACATCCGGACAAGGATCCGATGACATCAATTGCAGCCTGTGTTTGCTGTCCAAATTCGACGAGGCTGAGAAAAAAAGCTTTATATCGTATGTCCTTGCCAGACATGGATATTCTGGAAATCTGTCGCGCGTCTCGAACGGTCTGAACATTTGCACGTGATTGCTCCCTTGGGCCCAAAACCCTTGCTTACAATCCAACCTCTGTCCGGGCTCCTCGTTTGTTGATACTTCGTTCCGGAACACCATGTCCAAGCTCTCGTCGGCCCTGGCGAGCCCAATCAAGGGGGAAGACTACCGGGACAGCGAGCTTGCTGCTTCAGACGGCCATGACGGTGAAGTGGGTAAGTCGAACATGGAGCCACCACAAAAGAGGGAGAAATGAGCTAATAAACGATTTCGTTCTCTCAGAGGGACGTCTGGAACGTCTGGAACAGGCGGCAGAAGCCAAGAGGCAGATCGGCGTCGTGTCTGCCACATTTCTGATCGTCAACCGCGTCATTGGCACCGGCATCTTCGCGACACCCGGCGCCATCCTCGCATTGTCCGGCAGTGTTGGGCTGTCTCTGTTCATATGGGTTGCCGGCATGCTGATTGCGGCGGCTGGCACGGCCGTGTACTTGGAGTTTGGGACGGCCATCCCACGAAACGGAGGCGAGAAGAACTACTTAGAGTACATTTATCGCAAGCCAAAGTTCCTGGTCACCGGCTTGTACACTGGTTACGTGGTACTTCTTGGCTGGGCCAGTGGCAACTCCGTCATTTTCGGGTATGTCTAACTGAACCCCCTTCTTCTTTTGCTTTTTCTGTTCTTTTTGTTTTCTATGTTTTTCAGTTTCTTGCTTTCTTTTGGGCACCCGGGAATTTTGCCTCACGACACTAATACATTCGCACACCAACAGCGAGTATATTCTCCATGCCGCGCAAGTCGAGGTTGACCGGTGGAACCAGCGCGGCGTCGGTCTTGCCTGCGTCACGGCCGCCTTCCTGATTCATGGAACGGCACTCAAATGGGGCATCCGGCTCCAGAACCTCCTCGGAACCATCAAGGTTGTCATCATCCTCATCATCATCATCGGCGGCTGGGTGGCCCTTGGTGGACATCTCAAGCTGCCTGAGGACCAGCGCCCGCACAACTTCACCAACGCCTTCGAAGGAACGACGGGCAGCGCATATGGTGTTGTCACAGCCCTCTACAATGTCATCTGGAGCTACATTGGATACAGCAACGCCAACTACGCGTTGAGCGAAACCAAGAACCCTGTTCGGACGCTGAAGATCGCCGCACCGCTGGCCATTGCAACCATCTCGGTCCTCTACATGCTTGTCAACATCGCCTACTTCGCCGCGGTGCCCAAGGCCGAGATCATCGAAGCCCGGCGGCTCGTTGCCGCGTCGCTGTTCAGAAACGTCTTTGGCCCCGCTGCCGAACGCGCCTTGTCGGTGTTTGTCGCTCTCTCTGCCTTTGGCAACGTGCTCAGCGTCATCTTCTCCCAAGGCCGCCTTGTCCAAGAGCTGGGCCGCGAGGGCGTGCTGCCCTTTTCCCGCTTCTGGGCCAGCAACCGGCCGTTCAATGCCCCGCTGGCCGGTCTCTTTGAGCATTGGCTGGTTTCCGTCATCATCATTCTCGCTCCTCCGCCTGGCGATGCCTATGACTTCAGTCTAAAGTGAGTCGAGTCCTCCTTAATTGCTGCAATTACCCCGAACCGTTGGCTCACCATGGCTTTCTCGCAGCATCATCTCATATCCGCTAGCGATTGTCAACACCTTTGTCGCGGCAGGGTTAATCTACCTGTACCTGAACCGCAAGTCGTTGAACTGGAGCCCGCCCATCAGCGCCACCCTCCCCGTCGTCGTCTTCTTCTTTCTCAGCAACATCTACCTCGTCGTCGCCCCCTTCGTGCCGCCCGTCGACGGCCAGAACATCTACAAGACGCTGCCATACTGGATCCACTGCGTTGTCGGCTTCGGTATCATTTTCGCCGGTGGCGTGTACTGGCTGATTTGGGCTGTCGTTCTGCCTAAGATTGGTAAATACGAGCTTGTGCAGGAGACCATTGTTGACGACATTGACGGTTGGGAGAGGAGGGTGTTCTTCAGGCGGCCGATTGGGGAATCAAAGGCCCAACAAGGTGCGGGTAATGTTGTTGGGTAAAGACTGGTGGTTGTCAGTCATAGAGTTGTTACCCAATGAACAGGTTCTGGGGCCACTTTGCGATTGTTCAAGCGAAAGCTGGGCAACTACTAATACCTACCTTGAATACCAGACCTCAATCGACGTCTCTGCATATTAACTCTAGTCTGGGCTCGCTGCAACTCCTATCCAGTCGGCCATAGTGTCACGTTTATTCTCGGTGCGACAACTGTGAAGTACATATCCGGATGTAAAAGCCCCTCGAGTCTCGAGGAGTCGTGATAGTGTCTTGATGTACCCCGTCGGTATGTAACCGAAGTATGCTCACTGGCATACACTGCTAACGTATACCTTAGGAGGCTGGCTTGTGCATGGACGCCACAGGAAGATTCGACGGCCTCTCTGGGAGTAAGGAAGCCGCTCGGTTGGACGGGCCCAAATGGCCGCAGCGGGGGCAGGTCGGCCAGGGGTATTGCCGAAGGGTTGGCAAATACAGCGGTCATCTATCTCGATCACCCCTTATATGTTTCTTGGCGGCTATTGGCCGCTTTGACACAAAGCACTGTCAAGGAGTGCGATGATTAGGCAGAAAGGCCGGGGCCTTCAGTACCGTGCCGCCATCTTCCAGTTCCAGCACTCTCGAGCATGGTGGAAATCTAAAGACGGTACTTAAAGAAGACACAGTACTCGCCTGGTATGTGCACTCCTAGGGAGCAAGATTTTCCTGGCAATCCAGGCAGTCTGATTTCCAATTGAATGCCGCCATGCATCTCAAGTTTGCTTCACTGCTCAGTCTTGCCGGCCTCGTTCCCCAGGTTTCTGCGCACGGTCTTGTGAGGAAACCAGCAACACGTGCGCCCGGCCCGGCAATGGAGGCGGCATGCGGCAGGATCGCAACCCAGTTCTATCAGGCCGATAATACGTCGTATCCCGAAGCCTTGTTGAGGGCGAATCCAGGGGGTCTGAAGGCTCCCTATGACCCCGGGAAGTGCAACCTCTGGCTCTGCAAGGGGTACCAGTTTGCCGACAACGCCGCCAACGTGCAGAGCTACCAGGCAGGTCAGGTTGTTGACCTCGAGGTCTGGATCCGGATCCCCCATAAGGGGTACGCCAATGTTTCGGTCGTCGACACGACCAGCAACAGCATCATCGGCACGCCCCTGACTTCTTGGCCCGACAACTACGCGGCCTCAACCAACCCGCCAGCGGACCAGACCAATTTCAGCATCAAGATTCCGGAACTGGGAGACAAATGCACCAGAGCTGGCGCTTGTGTGAGTACATGTATCCCGGGCGATCTGCGTCATGGAAGAGCGCTGTCATTGCTGACAAAGGTGGACCACAGGTCATTCAATGGTACTGGTTCGGTCAGAGGCAGACGTATGAGTCCTGTATCGACTTTACTGTTGCTACTTCGGCGGCGGAACCGGGATATTCCCACGAGCACAAAATCAGGGGCCAGATGCGGTTTTGAGTTGGGAGTAAGCTGCAAAGGCATAGAATTAGCCATGGTCCGCCATGACTTGATGTGAGAAGGGAATGGGGATCGAGATGAAGGGAGAGGCCTTGATAGAACGAACGACTTCAGTCTTGTTCACCACTGCGAAAGAGCAGAGTATGTCGAGTTCGTTGGTGTTGTGAGTTACGGGAGTTTCTCTTCTTTCCAGCCCTAGAACTTCCCAATGGCTGCCGAGGCGACAAAGTGAGAGGTTTGTGAGTCGAGTTCATCTCACATGACTCAGAGGACTGGACAAAGGTAAGAAAGAAATTGTGTCTTGAGCTCTTTGTCTGCGTTGTCTCCATTGTGGTTATTGCAGCTCTTTCACACTGAGACGCTTGAAATGATTATATGTCGCAACATTTGCTGTAAAAGAGAGGAGAAACCATTTTTTAATCAGGATACTGGCTTTGAGTGGCGGGAGTCTGTGATGCATTCATGCCCAAAAACAACCCTCCAAGATTCCAAGCCGGCTCTGGATTCGTCAATGTTGGGCGCTTAACGGGTGTTGTCTGTCGCAGCCACCCTCCATCCTCGTCCAGTCATTTTACAAGGCCTGCGGCCCCCTGGGCTGCCCCTGGCGAACGCGCTTGATGTGTTTCAGGCACATACTAAACATCCTAATTTAGACTCGACATCTAACAAAATCTGACCCTAGGTGACATTCCAACGCCGCAGGAGCTTGAGTTAGACACATTCCTTGAACGAAGTTGAGGGTTCAAGAGGGTGCTGGACACTGCTCCATTTTCCTTCTTTCGCCCTTCGCTCAATCTTCATCGTTCTACCCTTCAATAACCAACAGAAGATGTTTGACCAACCAAACTGCACTATCATTCCCGGTGACGTGCCAAGCGATGCAGGTATTGCCGGCGCCGGTGTATGTGGCCCTCCTCCTCCGTAATACACCTCGCATAAGTGCACTCGCCAAGCTAACAACGGTCCTCCAGGTTCTTCTCGCTTCCACCATCACAGCAGGGCTAGCGCTGAGCTTGTCAGCGAGCATGGTGATACAGGAAATATGGCGTCCGTCAGACTCCAGGACCCGAAATCTCTCCGTCATCCGACGGAAACTCCTCAACGGGTACTCGGACCAGCAGATCATGGTCGGCATCGGCGTGCAGAGCGTCGGGCTGGTCAAGTCCAACACGCTGGTGCCCTATCACTTCTTTCTCATCTGGATGCTGGCGCTGCTCTCCATGGCAACACACAATGCGGCTTTGTTGGCTCTGGTTCAAGACTTCAAGCGCGATTGGGTCCTGCGCTGGCTACGACAGCTGCTGATGTTTGCGAACTTGGCCCTTTCTTGTGTCTATGGGATATACGTGCTGCAAAGCAAGGTCAAGGGATTGCCAAACACGCTGCCCATCGGCTGCGTCTGGAAGCTGGACTCGACCACGTCCAGCGTTGGAGGGCTGGATTACGTGGGGACGATTGTGACTATCGCTGGGAATTGCGTCGTCTTCGGTTTGGCGACATGGTATTTGCAGAGTCGCCGGCAGAGATTCTACAAGGCGGTTCAGATCGTCGGGTTGATCTTAATGTCCGGAATTGCCATCGGTATGTTGTATCTGATCACTTACTCTTATTTTCTTTCTCCTGGTATAGAACTACCTTGCTGACCCGGATGCTCTGTCCCTAGGAGCAACTGTACGCTCCTATTTGCTATCGCAGGCGTTTGGAAACCCAGATGTCAAGCTCAGCGACGAAGGCGAGAAGCAGTGGAGCTTCGGTCAGCTGCTGTCACTCCTTATGCTGACTCTGCCAGTCATCTCAGCCATTGAGATCATGCGGGGGGAGATAGCTGTTGCACCGCCACTCCAAGACGAAGACAAGCAGGCCTTGTTTGACACAGAGCTGTCAGGGAATCACTAGATCAATCACGCTACACGTACAAGTACATAGAGTGCACGAAAACAGTAGGGCATAATCCTTTGCCCCCCACATCAAGTATCAGCATGGAACCATCAAGTCAGAGATATCCTATCAAGGGAAAACGCTAGACTCTACCTTAGATGAACCACAACGAGTGAGTATCGGACATCCTGAGTGACCGGTGACAGATGGGTCTCAGGCAGCCTCAAGTCCGTACGGCTCTTCAACCACGGGACCTCTCCATGTGTTATGCAGAACCCCTTCCTTTGAGTACCTGCCCAGTGCAACCTCTAGCCCGATGAACACGGTCGTTAGGCACTGGTCCGGAAACATGTATTGAAACGGGCGGCTCCCGTTGTAGCTGCGATGCTGTAATAGCTTGATAACCTTCTGCGGCTCCTGCTTCACGGCGTCCATGGCAGCGTCGCTTACAGCCCGTCCCCATTTTCTTTGGCTCGCTGCTCAGGGGCGCGGGCGGCAGTAGTACAGGACGATGCCCACGATGCAAAGTACACCGAAATTGGTCTCAATAGCCACGTATAACCGCGTGTCGTCCCACGGAATCGTCACCGCCACCTTCTCCCCACCCTCTGTCAGGTCGGTGTAATGGATATCCCCCTCAAATTCCACGCCTCCAAGTCCTTGAATCCGTCATTCTTGGGCCAGAAGACCTGAAAAAGGGCGGGCGGCATCTTCAGGCCCTTCCCGCATATATTCCATAGCGAAGTGGGATCGTTCTCTGCGGTTTTTGAGGTTCAATGCTCGATGACGGTTTTGGCCACCTCCTGGGGCGAGGCGATGCCGGGGAAGGGGTCGGTAAAGATTTGAACGCTTTGGGTGGTCGGTGCGATTGGGGTTCGGTCTGGGATTCGGACAAGGACTCCGAATTCGGTAGCGAGGGATTGCAGAGGCAGCCCCAGTTGCCTCCGCATCTTCGCATCCGGGTTCACGTCCACCCACTCGACCGCCTTCAGGCGGTTAGTACAAACCCCTCTCTTTGAAGTACTGGGAAACTGTTCTGGTATCCCCCATGAGCACCACCGTCACACACCCGTCCGCACGCTCCCTGAGACCCATTGCCCCCGGAGCTGGGTAGCCCACGTCCTGTAGCATTTTGATAACCTCCAGCATCGCCTGCTCTGCGGCGTCGATAGCAGCGTCACTTCCTGCCGCTCGTTCACGCAAAGGCAAGCTAAATCTTTGGGTCGCTGCTCACAAATGCGGGCGGCAGAACGGACAGGACTTCGCACACGAGACCGTCCTGTTTTCTGCCGTTGACTCGCGCCGGGGAATCGCCTCTGGCCGGCCTCCCTGCCAGGAACAAGCGCGTATCTTCGCGCGGAATGGTCACCGTCACCTCCACCCCTCCCTCTTACTCAGTGAAGGTTATACGTTGCGGGAACGGCTCGCACGTGTAGACGAATCCGTCCTCTTCAGGGAAGTTGGTCCGAAGAATGAGGTTCAGTGACATGGATAACCACAACACGTTGGGAGGCTCGGATATCCGGGCTGTTTTCTTCTGCCGATTCGTGCTCATATGTCTGGTACAAGGGTTCGTCGATCATGCGGATGAGGCGGAGGTCGGGCATGATGAGGCGGATTGGGGGGTTGGCGCGGTACGGGTTGGTGGCTCGGATCGGGAGTTGGTGGATTTGCACTTGCGTCCCTCGCCGAGGCTTCCGCAGAGAGAGAGAGAAATCAATGATGCGCCGGGGCTCGAAGTTGTTGGTCGAGAAGGAGTTGAGGTGGTGAGACTGAGATGGGCGCAAGTGGTCGCAGACTTGATTGACGCGTCTGCCGTGTCGAACTGAGCAAAGTTTGGATATGGCGAGGTGGTGGATTGCATGTCCGCAGCCGGACGCGACCGTAAGTGAGGCAAATCGCCCCTGTCCTCACATACAGTATGTAAAACTGTGTCGGTTCATCTTTCAGCCTCACTTCAATAACAAGCACAACGACAAAAGCATCATGGTGACAGACATCAAAGTAGGTTCCGCTCCATCTTCAATTGGCTGCCTTGAGTAGAGTACACTCCATCATCCCCCGGGCCACCGTATAACAACCAACCGGACGGCGTCCCAGCGCAGAGTAAGACTGCTGCAGTGACCTGGCGAGGTCATCGTGCTGCTTCCCTGGCTTCCAGTTGCCCAAAATTCCATGCGTCCGGGCAGTCTGCAAAATCGGTTTGAAGTCCTCCAACGTCCCGCCCTGTCCCTTAAAGCTCATCAACGTCTTGAACCAGTCTATCGTCGGTATGGTGGTGCCCGGGATGGGTTTGAGGCTAGCTTCTACACCAAACTTCATTGTTGAATGAGGGTTCACCGCCTTGATCGGGAAGCTCTGCAGGTCTTGCTCCCGGGCCCTGAGTGCGGCAAGGTACATACATAGTTTTCATCCATCAGGCCACCACTTGTCGAGCACGGCTGGGTTATTGAGGTCCAGGGTGTCCGCCCGTGACTGGACTATGCGGCTCCCGTCCGAAATCTGCCTGAGCACCTGGGCATGGTTCAGCCTTCGGCCAAAGATTTCTGCTGCGTTGTACCACCCGTTGTAGATTGGCTTGCCGTTGGCCGTCTTTGGGTCGTCCGCAGCAAGAGCGGCAATCTCGGTGCTCGTTGGGTTGTCAGGGTCAGCAATGAACTTGTTCAACCGGTCCACGTATTTCGGATTCAGAGCGGCGTCTGTCCAGAACGTCAACTGTTGTCCCTTCCTGTGCAGGTGTATCGGCGGCAGCTGCAGTTCAAAAGAGCCAGCAGACGCATCAAGGCTTCTGAACTTACCGCAGCGGGGTTTTGAAGGGGGTGAGAACGCTATTTTACAGCGCTATGATAGCTTGAAAAGTTTTGACAGCGCTGGCAACTAGCATTCCCAGTTCAACTAGCATTCCCAGTTCAACTAGCATTCCCAGTTCAACTAGCATTCTCAGTTCAACTAGCATTCCCAGTTCAACTAGCATTCCCAGTTCAACTAGCATTCCCAGTTCAACTAGCATTCTCAGTTCAACTAGCATTCCCACGCCCGCACCTGCAGCAGCCTGATCCAGCGCCTAGCCTGGTGTATTCCGTACGCTCCGATGCACCCCCATTGCACTCACATTGCATCCTGCCATTGCACCCTCTGTTGCGCTTTGTCATTGCACTCCGGCAGTTTGAACCACTGCCGCATTCAGCGTCTATTTCCCTATCTCAAAATCCAGATGACCCCTCCATAAGACGGGAGTCGTGTGCATCCATCCCCGGCGGAGAACTTCAGATCGGCGGGGCCAGACATCATGCAAGACCTCTTAGCCCTTTCTGCGACCGGTTAATCTGATTGAACGGAAGCGCTGTCGGTCTGTCGGTTGGCAGGAGAGGGGGGCCAACGCCACCTTCACAGTTGTCTTCGCCCTCTACCCTAGCATGCCTAGGTAATGCGTCTACCACGCCACCAGTTCGTTACTGACACAGGCGTCATGAGGGGAGGTAGAAATGGGCAGCTTACATCGCACGCTCTCACAACGTATGTACGTCCCAGTTCACCCAAATGATACCAACGCCCTTGACCGG
>NW_026944262.1:46844-58946 GCF_033297405.1 Parathielavia appendiculata
AGGTATGGTGAGTTGTGTCATCGTCCGCGAACAGTGGCTTAGGTAGCTTACAGTGGCTTACAGTAGCGCCAATTGCCACAGTTTGATCGACCAGCCGGATTGGGCATGACCGAAAGAAATACCAGCCAATCAGAGAGCGGAGCGCTTGGAACGGTAGTTGTGCTGGGAATGCTACTTGCGGTGGGAATGCTAGTTGACATATCAACGGCAGATTGTATCCCTGGAATGCGAAGTATCATACCCGCCTGGTGCATTTTCCCATTACGGTACATTTGGCATACTGCACGAAAGAGGCTAGGCTCCCACCTTTGAAACCCTTTTGCGATGGTCAGACCTTCGGGTCCGAAGACTGTCGTCAATGCTCTCCGATAGTGTGCGTAGAAGGTCAAAGCTCAGGTCTTTCGGACCTCAGTAACGCCGGAGCCGGGGGCAGTACGACCACGAGGCTAACGAAGAGGGCAGAGGTCTCACGGCTTTCTGTGAGCCCGGAAACGATGATTCGGCAGTCTCAGCTGTGATGTCGCAATTCGTGGTCTCATGAACGAGGCAATTCCCAACCTTCCCAAGCTGGAGATCGAGCTGATAAGTGTGATGGCGGAAATCGGCATCGGTTCCTGGGAAAGGAGCAACTCGGACGTGGTCGAGGTGACCCCAATGCCCATCCTGATGAGGCGCAGGCCGTTAACGGCATGGCGCATGCCAAGGAGATTGGGGAAGACTAGGAGAACGAGGAGGACAAGAACCTCATCCTCACGATCATCAGCGCTGTGCTCTTCTTTGTTCCCATCGTCGGCGAGTTCTCGGCGGCTGCCGTGGGCCTGGTGAGGATAGCACGTATGTTTGCCGCCCTCGGAGGCATTGGCGGACTCGGAATGAGCATTACCGACATTGTCGAGGACCCGTAGCCTGCACCCTTGGCCATTGCCAGCATAATGCTCGGCGGGAAGATCAGGACGCCCAAAGAGTACGGCCTCGCAGCAGGGCTTAGGCGCGGCTTGACCTCGTCTGTGAAAGAAGGCATGGGCGATGTTTGCAAGAAGAATGATCAGTCGTTGACCAACATTGTCAGGGTCTGCCGGTGGTAGAACGGAAGGATCCACAGATGTGATTCGCAAAGCTCGAGTAGCAACATACATCAAATGAGAAAGGACCGGCATGCAACCCATTGAAACTTCCGTCGTAAACCAAACCACAGCGCCGACCAAACATACCGTTGATTCGGTTGGAGAAAGGTTGGTTCAACAGTGAAGGCTGGCGAGCACGTCTGCTTAGACGGGCCGGGACTCCGAGGTTCAACGTTGTTTGACCAAGGTACAGATGTCAGCAATGTTGATCGATTTGTCCGGCCCCGACTTTAGCTTTGAATTGAACCAATAGTCTTGACTTCGGCGTAATATGCTTACATTGGTAGGAAGAACTCATCTTGTCGCATGTGAACTATCCCGGCATCTGAGGAGTATGTATGATCGGTTTCTAGATTGATGAATCTTTCTGTGTGCATAAGGTTAGGTATCTTTTTTGACGCCGTTGTTGACTGCACTTGATGCCTCTGGTCAAGTAAAAGAGACTCGACCCTTCCACATTTGCGGCACTGGGATGGGAAACAGAGCATGTGTTGGACCGTTTTTGGGCCTCGGGCAAGATTTAAACCGCGAGACTCCGTCGGTGTCAAGACTCTCGCCTCCACTCCAGTCAGCATGATCGGGATGCATCTCAAGCGCGTGGAATGAACGACTCCGCGACTGATTCAGCTAGAGTTGTTCCTGAACCCCGCCATCTTCTGTATCCGGCCAACGGCTCGAGATTCTGGAGAATGGGACGCTTCAAAGTGCATATATAGGGGACTGCTGTAACCTAGGGACTTCCAAACCGTGTTCCCCGAGTCTTGCATTCACCTTAAGGCTATCACGGCATCCGAAGACTAGTCCCAAGACAGCATCCGCAGACAATACCGGTCACAATGAAGTTCTTCAACGTTGCCCTTCTTTTCGCTGGCCTTGCCCTGGCCGCCCCTAATCCCGCTCCCGGCACTACCGAAGGCCAAGTGCTTGTGAGTTGCTTCCGCTTGCCATGGCTATGCATTTAAGTGTGCAGACCAGTTGCTAATGCGAGCATTACAGGAGGGTAGAGCTTGCAGTAGCAGCAAGTGTAAGCCACAGAGGCCAAGGACCCGCAAACCTGGGAAACCCAACTCCAGAGGTAGAGTGACAACTAACGGGTTTTGAACGTTTAATAGCTATTTGCGTCAACCGCTGCTGTAAAGAAGTGGGTTGCAATGGGTACCTCAATTGTGGCAGGTCCTTTGTAAGTTGACTGAACAGTACTTTGTTCCTTTTTGTCAGAGAGGACCGCCTGCTGATCGTACTGATACAGTGCAACATTTTGGAACAATGCGTGTGCAAATGCCAGTACAACTAGGCAATATGTACATTGGATCATGGCACACAAGACACTTTTGGCTCACGCTTTGGATCAAGTTCATGGCGGTCTGGCGGTTGTCTTGTTCAGCAGAGGCTTCGCAATAACTCAATAATCTGAATATCAACCAGCCAACCTCCGTCTAATTATGCGAGTCACTCTATCTTGTGTTCTCTCACAATCCATGCGTCTCATTTCCTCGTGCCCTCCCTAATTATGTGCACTTAACTCCCCTCCAATACATTGCTCAATCGCCCGCTCAAATTGTACTAGAAAAGACCTGGTCGCTGATTCAGGAGATTCCTCGCTCACCAATCGCGGTGCTAACCCACCAGCCACCGTCGTCTATCATTCAGATCCGACTCAATTTTTAACTAAGGTTTAGGACTTGGAGTACGTCGGCTGTATTCTGTTTGTTTTCGTTCCCTGCTTTTCTCTCCACGCCTTTCCCCTTAAGCCTCTTTTTTTCTGTTTTCTCTCTCGTTTCTCTCTATCATGCTAAGCTCAACACGATGTGAAGTGGCAGGGGACTGATTGAACATAGCCTAAGAAACATAGGAGGATAGTGATTGAAGAGCCAACGGGTTTGCTTCCCTGTAATTGTATGTAAGTTACATTTGCTACCGCGAATTGAGCTTTTATGTTTTCTCTCCAGCGTCTATTCCCAGTCCGGGTCCCGAGAAGACACGAATAGTCTGACACCAACAACTGTCCAAGTCGTAGCAGATGCACGTGTCGTGATGATCATGCAGCCTTAGCGGCGGCCACCTTCTCAACCAGCTCGACAAAGTTGGCGATCTGAGCGCTCTTTAGGTCATGCGACCACTTCCCCCTGGAATTGTGGATACTGAACCGGCTGGCGTTGTTGGCAGGCTCGAGGGGAGGACTCGCAGCCTGGGCATAGGCGAGCGACACGGTTTCGGCCGGGTTAAGCTTTGTGTTGCCCCATGCACTGACGCCCTTGGCCAGCACGTTGAGTTTCCAATGCGTGCTGTTGGCCACCGAGCCAGACAGTACGGTGTAAGTGGCTCCGGCGTAAGCGGTGGGATATGTGCGCGCACTGTTTTCAAGGGACACAAAAGAGGGGTCAGTGGCACTGAAGGTAAAAGATGCCTCGTGTGAGCATCACGACACTGACCTCGCGCTCCGGCTCGACACAACAGTCGTGTTTCCGTTGGCCCATGCCACGGTGAGCGGGTTGTTGACCATGACGCCTCCCCACGCGATGCCTGCCCAGCCAACCGTCTTGGGGGCGGCAATCTGCAGCAGAACGTCGAAAATGCCAGCCGTAGCCGTGTCTGGAATGGCAATCCGGAATGCGATTTTCTCGGGGCTTAACCACTCGGAATAACAAATCGTCGTCTCGGGATCGCAGTACTTCGCGGCGGGAGCAGCTCCGCCTTGGGGAACGGGGCTTCCGAGGCCTAAGTTCCCAAGGATGAGTATGGCCGTGACAAGCTGGAGGAGGCCCATTGTGTTGAGAGTGGAAAGGAGGCGCAGGGCACAGTGGCGGAGGGGAACAGCGGTGAGCAGGACCCTCGGCCGGATCAGAGGAATTCATCAGCTATATACACAAGTTGAGCCGTGTTTGCTCTTATAATTGGAGAGTGTTTATCCGGTCTTGATTTGGTCCTTGCTGTCTCTCCACTGTGTACATCTATTTTGGATCTCGGAAGGGCTGAACGCGTTTCCTGTTTCCAGGCTGTGTCATTGGTAATCGAGAGGTTCCTACTGGCGGTTGGCTGAATTCCAATATCTGCAGGTCCGGTCCAATGGAAATGGTTTGATACATTGCCTCGCGGGACAAACGCGGGCAAAGCCAAATCACAAGGGCGCTTCCCACGTTTGTCATCTTTGCATTACGCCGAGGGACGGGTGATTGCGCCATTGCCCAAGCGGACTCTCGCCAACGGACTTTTGTTGATGAAGAGCCCGTACATTTACCGTACCAAAGGGACAGGGCATGGGCAAGCGAAGTGCCGGAGTTACAAGTGGAAGCGTAGATTGCCGAGTCTCAGACCCAGCCGATCATATCCCTTGCATACAGAAATTTACAAGCACACATCTAGGCTAAAGTAACTCTAGGAGCGGCTTTTGTCCGGGTAACTATGCTTGCCGAGTCCTATGTGATAATCCGAGTGGATTGTACCAGAGTCGATCTCTATGTGTTCAGCAAAGTCTGTTGCCGGCAGAACCGATAATCCCCGACTCGGCGCCCGGGGGTGCGGAGGTTCCGATCCGTCTCGTCCCTTGAGTGTGAGATAGTTTGATCTCGCCTCAGCACTCTCGCGCTTCTGCTATCACGTAGCAGTTAAACCTAAGTACCCAACTCTGAGTTGGCTTTGGTAGAGCTGATACGGTCTCTTTGTCACTCTCTTTTCACGATGGCCTGCCAGCTAATGCTTGCTATATCTGTAGCAGAATGTACGAATCACTTCCAAAATAGCAGTGAGCTGTTGGTTGGCCTCAGGGCCATGGCCCATTCCTTGGTTTGAGATTACATTACCTCAATAATCCAGAGAGCTGAGACCTAGCTGTGAAGTTTGTCGACTTGGAGTGCAAGACGCCTGACTACAATGAGAAGATAGGGAACGATAGTCAAGTGCGCTGACTGGAACAAAGAGGGCAAACAAACGACGGAGCTAGGTTAGGGATGGGTAAAAGGTAATGAGGTGCAGTCCACTAGGCTCAGGTGCCTTGAATAATAATAACCTTCCTACGGTAGTTATGTAACGTTACCTTAATAGGTAGTTTGTTTGGTCGTTACTGAGAACACCTGATCCTGCGAATGAATCTGAGTTGAAGTATACTAACTAGTCCTCTATCGTGTATTAGCCTGGAGAGATGTAGAATTGTGTGATGAAGTTGTCGACTAATAAACAAAGTACGTTAGCGATTTAGGTTCATTCCTTGTCCCGTTAAACTGACCCTCTGAAACAACCATCGATAAATCTCTTAACTCCAAACAAGTCGAGTCGCACTGAATTTGCTAAATTATGTAGTTGGCAATTTGCATCTATATCGCTATGACTGACCAATCAACGTTGGTTACCCCTTTTTTTTCCCCTAGTTAACCAGAACCTTCCTCATCTTTAATATCTTCAACACTCTATAGCTCTTTGTAGCCGGCAACGGCTAACTACTGTACTTTTAAAGGCAATAAAACTCGATTTCATCAGTTATTAGTTGTTGAAGTCTAACTAAGCAACTGGTCTAGCCTGCTCGCCCTGCCCTCTATAGCCTCCCAACGATACATTCCCAACGAACAAAGTGGTAATGCGAGGTCAAGATACGTCAGGTTAAATATTGGCCCAGTTGGAAGAGTTTAACCAGGCAGCTAGGTACTAAGATGAAAGGAGGTGGCTGGTATTGGAGGCTTAGATGCATCGTAACAGACTGTCAGCCACTGTATACCGTGGTCTGGGCAAGTTAGTCAAGTTAAGCCAAGCAAGTTGAAGCTTCGACTTGCTTGCGAGTATAGCTGTTGGACAGCAACAGTTACAGGCTCGAATAGGCATAGACCAACCAGGTGACACTGCATCAATTGAGGCACAAGATGAAGCTTGAATTGACTGTCTGAACCATGCGTGATGTGTGTGTTTTGCTTAAAGAACCGAGGGCTTCGGGGCCCTCGCCAGACCCTGCTTTTGGGTGGGTGACGAGTCTTCCACGCTTACTGCATTGGGCAACAGTGCCCAGCACCTGAATCCAGGTGCCAAGGAGCCAGTTCAGTTCAACAATAGCCGACTTGACTTGCCTTCGTTGGCTTGAACTTGGCAAGTTTTATTTGACTTGTTCGGAGTCATGTTGATGATGGTGTCGGGTGGTTTACCGTGGTGTATTTGCAATGTATGAGGAAATTACATCAGACAACTTGAGGACGTTGCCAAGGTACTCTGAAACTGGCTTTGTGACTGTTATGGGTAGTCTGCGGCTTCTCATTGAACTGCGGATAGTGTGTCAAAGGTCATGGGGATCGTCTACCGGCGGGACAACTTTTTCCGAGGCGCCGTCGAGGTCGTCCTGTTCAGGGAGCTCCGTTTGCTCAAGCACGAAGTCCGTATTCTTGTTCGCAAAGACATGACCCTGTTTGGCATCATGGACGAGACGGGGTTCCTGAAGGAGAGAGAGGTGTACGTGACATACGAGCTGGCAGACCGCCATTCTGAGCCGCCTGGCCCTGGGCGGGTCATCGTGACACGTTCGCCCGCTCTTCATCCAGGGGACGTTCAGCTTGCATGGAATGTGATCCCACCCGGCGGCCACCCTTTCACCCACCACCGCAACTGTCTCGTCTTCAGCATGTGGGGCGATAGAGACCTGCCCAGCCAACTCTCTTGAGGCGACCTTGACGGCGACTTGTACCATGTCATTTGGGACCAGGAGGTAGTTGGCACGCTCAACGCGCTTCCTTCCGCCGACTATGCCCGTATCCCGCCGCTGGAGTTGGACTGGCCAGTGGTGACGGCCAATATGGCTGCCTTCTTTGCCGACTTTATGAGGAAAGACCACCTTGGAGTAAGAGCAAAAAACTTTTTTGGTGTGTGCACTGTTAATCACTCTTTGTGGCTGTCATAAGAGCCATCCTGCTCCCGAGACAGCGCACCTTGCTCCCAGAACTCCTCCGGATATCTCGCTAATAGGAAATTCCAGGTGGTGGCAACTCGGCACATGATCTTGGCAGACCAGAGAGATGACGGGACACTTGACCCTGACTGAATCAGTCTCGCCGAGCTGCACTCGGCTGCTGTCGACTTCTCCAAGACCGGCCGCGCGGTCGAACTGTCTCGGCTGCCGTGAGCTCCGTGGTGGAGGCCCGACTTCCTTGCACAGGGGCTAGACATTACGATCCACGACAAGTCCGTTATTGCGCTGGACAAGTATACCGCCCCACAAAATAATGAGGACGGTCCGCGGTATGGATACTACACCTCGGACAAGATCTTGGGCCGGCTTTTCGCGCTGTGGATGAGCACGAATCTGGGCCAAGGACATACGGATTGTGGTTGGTTCGGGAGGCGGACCTCCCTTTCAGGACCGGTTCCTTACGGCTATCAAGGAGAGAGTGAGCGCCATTGGGCCTGTTGAATGGCAGCGTCGCTGTGAGGAGGCCCACAGAATCCGGCGTAAGTGTCTCAGCTGCGTGTCATCGTTGATGTTGTTTCTCTGACATGGGTATCGTGTCTTGGGTACGAGGATGTCCTCCACGGCGTCATGATCGACTGTGCAAAGCATCCGCACCAACCCTTGTGAGAGCTCGAAGTGTTTGTCGGCTTCATTTACCGGCGTGCAGTCGAGCCGCTAGCGAGATCGCTCGGTCAAGCTGAGAAACCAGTTCGATTGCATCACGGCCTGGATCACCAAGGAGATGCGGAATCCGAGCTCCGTGAGCGGTCACACCAGGGAACTGGACGCGATCGAGCTTTGCCTTGCTTGTCTCTCTGCTGGATGCGTGAAGGGGTACAGAGTGATGCGTCCCGGCTATCGAAGCTCCTCGTGAGACCTCGAAAGCTTCAAGATAATGGCGGCCGCAGCGCTGGCGCGGGAACTGAGCCTCCTTGAAAAGGGCATGGCTGGTCAGGCGTATGCGTATGGGGGGGCTACTTTGGAGTCAGCGGCCAGCCCATCAACACTGCGAGCAACGTGCTGCTTAGCCAGGCTGAGCCGCCGCAAACCTGACGACGCTGCTCCTGGTGCTCCCGACCCGAAACCGGGTGGGCCCATTCGGCTTTCAAAAGCTCCGGCAAGGACGATTCACTAATCGGAGTTGTTGGAGTGAGGTACTAGGAAGTCTCGGGGTGATAAGAACGAAAGACTATCAAGATGATGAGGCGACGTTTGATGATGTAGGAGTTTAAAGGACCTTCATCTGTCCACGGGGTACTGTCACACTACTAGCCATCCATGGACACGAATTTGCTATTCGGAGCTTGGCGGTTGGCAACAGACTTGGTGAACGAGACTTGGGACGCGCTCCTGGCTTGGGAGGAGTCGCATAACCCCAAGGTCGCCGGCTTCGGGTTGGCTAATTCGAGCTTTTGAAGCTCTCCTGCCTGGTCGCGCCTCCAAGATCGCCTTCGAGTCAGATCCAAGCATTTATCGCATGATTACACCACCTCCTGCGGCGATGACCACAGGCTTATGTATTCGATCAAAGACATTGTTCAGAGGACAGGCAGCATTGCGGGTTGCACGCAAGTACCGGGATGCAGTACGATATCTGTTTTCCTGATTTCTTTACTTATCCTGCGTCGTAGGTACTGATTTATCTACACTGTTGAAGTTTCCACCTGAGCCAGCCAGCCCAAAAAAAAAAAGGGTATCTGCTGGAACACACGACCGCTGGTGGCCCGTTGACGCCTAACGCCTAGCGAGTATCATACGTTGAAACATAATACGCAGAATGACTAGACATTAAGCATGACATCGGCGTTCCCTCTAATCTTTCTTGTTTGGGCCGACACCGTGCCCGCCTGGGACAGGATCCACGCCGACGCTCTCGGTGGGGGGCCCACGGTAGTGTTTGCGGCCCCAGACAGCATACCACACCAGGGCGATGAGGACGAAGCCGACGAACACAACAGGCGCATAGTTGACGCTTGCGGCTGTGACGGGGATGTAAGCGGGCATACAGAATAGGGGGACGGCGAGGATCGACCAGCCTGGAAGCGACCGTTAGCAGGGAGGTCCACGTCATAACCAGAATGCACAAGGAGACAAGGTAGATCACGGAACATACCTATGGCGATGCCGTTACACAGCCAGCCAAGCTTGCCCAGCGAGAACTTGGCGCCCTTGACGTGGGCGCGCCCCTCGAGCATGGACACGGCAATGGGCGCGGCATACGACACGGTCAGCGAGATGACGCCGACGCCCGAGAAGGCGTTGAAGGCGGTGTAGGAGCCAAAGTAGATGAGGCCTAGCACGATTTGGATGGCGGTGGAGAGCATCATGGCGTTGAGGGGCAGGTCCAGCTTGGGATGCACTTGCTTCCACCACTTGGAACCCGGGATGGCGCCGTCCCGGGCAAAGGCCCAGGTGCAGCGCGAGGCGGCCGTGGAGCAGGCGACGCCGCAGAGGATGGCCAGCACCATGAGGGGCATGAGCAGGGCAATAGCACCGCCCGACGAGCCCACGGCCGACTTGATGATGGTGGGCAGTGGCTGGCCCGAGCTCAGGCTGACCAGCATGGCGAGGTCGGGCAGGACGAACATGAGCGGCACCAGGAAGAGCAGGCCGCCAATCGTGTTGATGACGATGGTGACGACCATGGCTTTGGGCACCTGGGTGGACGGCCGCCGGACCTCTTCGCACATGGAGATGACCATGCCGGTCGACGACGTGGCGTAGGCGGCGTGCAGCAGCCCGACACAAAAGGCCCACCCGGCAGGCCATCCGGACGTGGGCTCGAAGTGGCCGAGGGCAAACGAGGCACTGCGCCGGCCCTCCTTGGCAAGGACCAAGACGGTGATGAGTATGGCGAAGAGACCGGTAAAAGTCCAGAAAATGGCAAACGTCTAGGGTGTTCATTCCGTGTCAGTGTCGATGAATCTTGAGTAAGGCAGAGGAAGGCTTACATCCAGAATGGGCAGCCATCGGTTGCCAAAAATGGAGATGGAGGTGCAGAGCAGGGTGATGGCGAGGAATGTAAGGAACACCTGGTAGGTCTCGGCGGCCCAGACGCCCACGCCAGGCTCCGTTTCAAAGACGTTGACACAGGCGACGAAGAAGAGAGTCGTGCCGAACTGCACCGCCAGGGTAATGGTGATGTTGCCGACAACGTAGGCCCAGCCGCAAATGTAGGCGGCAGCCCTACGGAACTTGGACGGGGCCAGCATGAAGGTCTGGTAGTAGACGCCGCCAGCAGTCGGGTAGACGGACGTGATCTCGCCCAGAGACGCGGCGACGCATAGGATGATGAGACTAACGAGCAGCCAGCCCCAGACCACGACGACGGGCCCGCCGCCCTGCAGCGGATAGTAGAGTGTCGTGGCCAGGCCGTAGGGTATGGACGCCAGGACGAAGGACATAAAGGCCACATGCCAGGTCGACCGGTTTCGCTTTAACTCGGCCGTGTAACCCATTGCGTTCAGCAACTCATCGCCATCCGTGTCTGAGCCGCGTCCGGCAACAACGGGCAATTCGGGCGCGCTGCCCAGGGCAGCTTCATGTTCGGGATAGGCGCTCATGGCGGGGAACCAGGACTGTGAATGCTGTTCAAGTTGCCTGTGAAACCACGGATACAGCGGCGAGTTAGTGGACGAATGTGACGATCCCCTTCTGATCCCGGCTTTGGCGTTGAGGGCTGGGTTCCTCCGAATTTTGAGGTTCGGTTGTTGGGCGAGGAAAAAAGCTTCTTTTGCGCAGAACACGCCCGAAGGCAAGCGAGCTGCAGTTCCCCACTCAATTAGCAATGCCCGCTGATAACAGGTTCCTAGGTTCCATTGGAGCAAGGGTAAGAGCGGATTCCCAACTGACGTTAGGATGGGAAGCTGTTGCCTTATTGGGCTCTGGTGTGGAGCCCTCGCCGACTGTGAAAATACACATGAGAATCGTTGCTGAACCAAGAAAAAAATATATATTTCCATATTGAACATATTCCCTGATATCTTGCTCCAGTCAGAAACCAGCCTGAGAACACCTCTGGTTCTCCAGACTAGAAAAGATGGGGCAATGGCTGGCCCAAACAAGGGCTCGCAGTCGAGTTTCGAAGCACGTGCGAATAGGCCAGTCTCTATGCGTGCCCTGGTCATCCGTGCGCAGGTCGGCCCCTGATTGGAGCAACCGAGGCAATTCGTCAGCCAAGAAACGCCAATTTCTTGACTTCGCAGCAAAGTGTGGGGGCATATCATTGTCACATGTGTGGCCTTGGGCGTGGATGCAACTCCGCCTCAAAATCACACCACGCCTCTCAATATGCCATTTGAAACCACTTGGCACAAAAATATAACTTGTTATGGCATTGCATTGATTGCTGACGACAAAAGGACTAGGCCCTGACAAAGATAAAGAATACCCTATGAGGTTCTAAGGTCAGAATCTGGGTCGTGTGCTCGGATGTCTGGTCACACAATACGTGTGACTGGACTGGTAGTAGAACAGCCTGAGATCCCCAGCTTCCTCTCAAAATGCATAGACCAAAGGGACAATGCACTGCTGATACTTCTTAGCAGTGATGCCGCCGTACTCCTTCTCCCTGAAAAAGGAAGGACCGTTAATCTCTCCTGCAGTAAGGCCCCCGGAACATGCAGCCATAGAGCTTGGTTCTGATTAGCGCCTTATTCCTTACTACGATGAAATACGGCATTTCCAGCAAGATTACGCTAAGATTCACGTCTACAAGTCGACCTAGGAGTAGCTCCAAGTATGGGGGAATCTCATAGATCGAATGGCCTATATATATTATTATTCCTACACTCGCTGTGCCCTAGGGCGTGTCGGACCTTCAACAACTTACTATACAGGAAAACCGCCCCCTCATGGGCCGGGTGAAAAACCCATATCGACAATCAAGGAAACGATCAGTGTGCGATCCTGCAAATACAAAGTGGGAAGGCCTCTTGGCCTTCGAAGGAAAGGGTATCAGACTGCGAGCTCCAGCTCCAGCCTCCTGGCCAGACCGTACATCGGCAGTTTCCCCGAGTCCATCAGCCAGTCCAGGATCCTCCCGTTAGCCGTGCAGCT
>NW_026944262.1:60136-94536 GCF_033297405.1 Parathielavia appendiculata
AGCAGGCCGTCGAAAGAGCTGCCACACCGGCGCAGCTCCCTCGGTCGCACTGCCACTAACCAGCCCTGATCCACCATTGTAGTTCCTCCTCTTGTAGTGTGCTGTTTGTCAAGAGGGCAAAGCGCCTTGCAGGAGAGCCGGCCGCCCGTGTGCCTTCCTTAACGAACCCGTTACTCTCCGTCTCCTCGGTCGATTAACAACTCTTGCAATCGGAATCGTACAACAGCTTTTGCTCCGGTCCTCGTAGCTTCGTCGCACTGGTCGGTCGCGCCGCCAGACTCTTGATTCCGCTCCCCCAGAACCGGGCAGGGCCGGGGGTGCCCTGTCTCTTCTTCAGAACGTCGAAAGAGTCGGGTGGTTTTCGTACCCAGTATCCCCCTAATCTTGCAAACTTGTTGCAGCTTGTTGTTGTCGTTGGTGTCGGTTGTCGCGATTGTCGGGCGGGGCGGTGAGGGATTTTCGGGCGCTCGAAAATCTCACTTTTGATCCTCGAAATCGACGTCCTCGGCCGCCAACAGGCCGCGCAACGGCTGCGCGGAGCTGCAACCCCTTGGAATCGAGAAAACAGGTCGCAAAGGTACTGCATCTCGATTTTTGCGATGCCCGGCCGCCCGCGCGGGCGGCCCCCGGTGTTTGTTCACCGGGAAGGGATGGCCTATATATAGTCCCAATTTGAACCCAATTGAGCACATCTGGGCTGCTCTTAAGCGGAAGCTAAGGAAGTTGTTCCCTAATCTCTGGGAGTTGAAGAAGAACACGCGGAATCCTGGTGTGTTGAACCTAATCTCCAATGAAAGTTAAAAAGGACGGGGAAGACCGTCGACGACGCCGCACTGCGCAAGCTCGGCTGCGAGGAGCGTTTCATCGGCACTGAAGCCGAACCTTGAAGTTGGTCCAGAGAGGCTTTCCGGTTCTCGACACAAAGGAAACGATGGGCTCACACTAGACGGGGGATTCTGAAGCGGGCCTTGATCAACCGGCCCACTGAGCTGAAAGGAAGATGTAGGCCATTATATACAGATGTAGACGATGAACTCAGCCTTGGACATTGTCCCCGAGCCGTTCTAATGGCCTCTAGCCCGATGGCATCCTGAACTTGGGGCGTTTCAACATCTTCAATAGCGAGTGCTGTTGTTGTTGTTGTCGCCCGAAGGCTCCGAGTTCCTCTGGGTCGATGTCATTACAGTTGAGATTACCGGACAGGAGCCAGGATGACGGTATGTGGCAAGACAAACCGAGCACCGGCTTGAAAATACCAAAGAGGATGATCCTGTGTTGGAAGAGCGTGTTGGATCACAACGAGTTCTCAAGTTGATCATTAGATCGAGGAGCGACAAGCAAGGTCGCAAGAAGCGGCCCGGTGCAGGCAATGAGGTTCGAGAAGAGAGCTGTTGCAATTGGAACTTGGACACAAGCCATCCTTTTATCGTTACTTGACTCTTTGCACCGCCAGGGCCTGGCCACGAACATCCACTGGGCATCGCACCCCGACCCTGTCTGCGACTGTCTTCGTCGGCTCCTGGAAATCCATGCCACCTGGGGATCAAGACTCGGAGTGGTGTAATTGCGTTCTGGTCCAATACTGGGTTTGCGGGATAAGCCAAACTTTGCGATTGATTGGCGATTACATGTCAAAATGCCCTGCCAAGGCGGCCGGCATGGGACTGCATCAGCCTACATGGGGAGCAGGGTTGGGCGAGGGCAGAAAGTAGCGTACAGTCAGGGACACAGAGTTCCCTGGGTAGGCGACGAAATCAGGTTGACGAGAATGGGGTGACGAGAATGGGGTGACGAGAATGGGGTGACGAGAATGGGGTGACGAGAATGGGTGACGAGAATGGGTGACGAGAATGGGTGATGAGATTGGGGTGATGAGAAGTGGAGACAAGATCTCGAGACGGAGAGACGAGACGGAGAAACGATAATAGGCAACAATACGGATAACTATACAATACAATACAATACAATACAAATTGTTGACGCTCGGCGGATAACTCAAAAGGGCAACTATACAATATGACTCTACATATCCCAAGGTATGTCCTGATCTTCGAAGCCTGTCCCGCGTCCCATAAGCTCGACGAAGTACTGTGTACTGGAGGTAGGTGACCCCAACGGAGCTACAGAATCGAGTAGGCTCGTCATATCCTTCCATGTATCCGCACCTTGTACCTGTCGCACCTCGCACCTACATTCCATCCGCAATCATAGTTATGAATAGAAATTTGACTTTACCGAACCTCACCTGGGCGCCGCATACTTTCAAGAGCTACTTGCGAGTAAGGGTTGAGATTCGTCACATTTCACCTAGCCGCTTCATATCCAGTCCTACTGTATGGTAATGGAATGCTGCCCTGCGGTTCCCACCACAGCTCCAGCTTCGCGTACCAGAGGTGGCCTGAAGGATGTGCACGTACCTCCCCTGTTCAAGGCGCGGCATGCCCTGTCGATCCCATGATTAAGACTTGAGTAGACAAGATGGTTACCGACGCCGCCCTTGCCGCGCCGGTGGCTGCGCCAGTTGCTACCGTGGCAGTGGTTACCGCGATACTGCTTGCTGCGGCCCCGAGTACTGCTATAGTAGCTCCAACCACAGCTCCACTCACAGCGGACTGGATTGTCGCGATGCCGGCCGTGCCGCTCACGAGATTCGCGGCGAAGAGGCAGGCGAGGACGGGGTGCCATTGTCGCCCTCGGCTCGACCTACGCCACCGCCTGGGGTAACTTCAAAACAATCCGCTGGGGCCCGGTCATGGTGCCCGTGCAGGCGCTCGAGGCCGCGAGTCTCGTCTTTGTGAGCTACCGTTGGGGTGCATGGCGGCGCGAGATCGGAACGAACACACTCAAATCCGGCCACGTTGCGTTCCGCACCATTCTCCGCATTGTTAAGGGGCCGCGCTCCTCGCCGTGGCCATCGCGATAGCGGCCGAGGTTCTGGTCGCCATCGCCCTCTCGCTCCGGGGTGCGAGGTCTCTTGCGCGGTATCTGAGCGATTCGGAGGACGTTGCCGAGGTCACGGCGTACATGTGGCGGACCATCGATTGGTGCTATATATGTTCATTTGCTTTCCACTCTCCAGATTCATTCAAATGAAGGTGTGTACAATAGAAGATGAGTTGAGTACAGTGTTGCCGATCGACAGACTGCAGCCTAGAGCAGGACTGTTGATTAACGTTACCTGGTAACTTGATTTGTACAACCGCACACGACCCGTTCGCAACACCCTTCCCGTGCTACGTTGACGTCAGGTACTGAGATAATGGAGTACTCGATTTTACTCGATCGCGATGTCGACCGTCTCGTAACGCTGGTCTGAGAACGCCTCGCCCTGCATGACGCCCAGGAGGAAGCTGTCGCCGACCAGTGTATAAACTCCCTCCTTCTCTGTGCTCGCCCGCAAAAGATACGGCACCTCAGCGCCGACGATACAAACAAAGACATCGCCCTCTCTCGCCTCGTTCCGCACCTGACCAAGCCGGCCTTGCGAAGTCCGACAGAAGCGCCGGCTATCGGCGCTAGAGATGAGCGAGTGCTCGATCATGGCGCCGTACGTCAACAACATCATCCTGACCCCCTCGGACATCTCAAAGCCATCCGTGAAGTAGTCAAAGAGGTGGGCCACATAGACCTGCGCCGCTTGAAGCACCTCGTCTGGTACGGGATCCCGCAGCGTTATCATGCCACAGAGAAGAGTCTCCAAGAAGTTCAAGGACCCCCTTCTCAACTCGGCCTCTTCGTAGGTCTCCTCAATAGGCGTCCGCTCCGGCTCTCCTTTGCTTTTTGTCCATTTCCAGTGTTCTTCACCAGCTACCTCAATACAACGTCCTATCCAGTCCCTCACGTACATCTTCATGCGAGGTTGAAAGCCGCTCTTGGGAGCGACTTCTTCCTCGGTCGGGAACGGTACTTCGTTCAGAGGCCTGACTAGTTTCGCAACCCGGTCGACGATCCGTCCCCTGACATGGAGCACGCGGCCGTCTGCGGATACGGTGACGCTGGGCTTTTGATCTCCCCCAGCGTGGAACACCTGCGGGTGAATAGTATAGGAGACGAGAGGGTTCACTAGGCCCTGGCTCGTCAAGTCGGGAACCCACGAGGGAAGCGCAAGGCGTTCCTGCTTCTGGCCTGCGAGAGGGTAGTGGGTGTGCGGGGCGAGAGACAGGAGCTTCAGGTTCTGGCAGGAGACTAGTGCTGTAACGGCGAATCTCATGCATACCTCCTCGATAGATAGGGAATAGTCCGCTTCGAGACCGCCGGTATCCTGGGGCAGACTGAGCAGCGAGTACAGATGGTCTCTCTGATCTGTGCACTGGAAGACTGGCGTCGCGGTAACGCAGTCGACCAGGGTCAGTTTACGGTATACCGTTGCCAAGTACGTCATGTAGACGGCGCTCAGCATTAAGGTAGGTCTGAAATTGTCGGCGACAAACGCGAGCATATACGGGGCGTGGAGGTTAACTGGCTCGCCGTCGACGTTAATGTCTCAATCGTCACGGTGTGGCGTTGACAGTACAGCTTACTTGTTGATTGTCCAGAAAGAAGCGTTATGATGCCGTAGCTCCCCATCCTGTAGGCCACACTGGCCAATTGCTTCCACGAAAGCACGATATCTCCGCATATAATAGTTCTGGGCACATTGTCGTCTGCGAGAGCCACCTCCTGTATAATCCATCTCCTGCTAAACCAGGGCCTCATAACAAGACTGGTTGATGGGGCGCCAGTCGTGATCGATGAAGTTGGGCTTCTTCTCGCGCCGTAGTCGCTGCGTCTTGTAAGCCGGCTTCGCTCCTTTGTAGGCTCATTTGAAGGTGATACAAACCTCAGCTTCAGGGAGGATTTTGCGCGAAATTTGGTATATCTTCTCGAACTCGAAATGCTCGGGCGGGAGGAGTTCCAGTGCCCCCTTTATGCATTCATCGAGTCCGTCAAGCCCCGAGGTGTCGTCGCCCAGCCAGATGAGAACGGCACTTGGCTGGGAGTAGATACGGCTCATGAGCCGGACCTGCCTGTTCTTTTCCGGAATGTCGCGCTGATTGATGCAGGTGGCATCGACCCAAAGAACTCGGACAGCATCACGCCTTCGAAGGCGTCTGAGGGCCGTGTAGAGACTGCTGGTTACAAGGAGGAGCTCATCCTCGCAGTAGACCTCGCAATTCTCACCAGCGTCACCCCAGCAGTAAGATATGGCCTCGTATGAAGGCTTATCGCTTAGTCTGACTGGGTGAAGCGTGAACCGGATGTCGTCGTCGCCTGATCCCGGCTCCAGGTGCAAGAGCCGGGTTTCGTCGTCATGCGAAAGGGGTTTGTATCGGTACAGAGGTGCCATGATGATGCACGAGAACCAGAGGACTGTGATGGAGAATGCAGTTCATGGTGGGAGGAGCGCTGCAGGACCGAAATAGCCGGATGGGACATGGCCTTTGGGCCTCTTCGAGGGGCTGAGCCAAAGGCCGCCAAACCTAAAATGGCCATGTTGCATCAATAGATCCGACGCAACGGCATGTTCTTGCCAATGTTGCGGATCTTTCAAGTCGCAGAAGTCTCAGCTCGCCAAGAGCACCAGCTCGGGCAAAGTATTCCGTGTGAAGAAATAAGCAACCCGTTGTTGTGGACTGAAAGATAACGGAGCCTCAACCCAACCTGTTAGCCCCGCCTGAATTCTTTGAAATTCAAAACCAACACCCTTGAAAGCTGTGCATTGCTCCTTGCGAATCGATCTCTAACCAGATTTAGGGCTGCCGAACGGCACCGGCACCTGGAACGTAGCACTCCCACGAAATTTGTGCCGAAGAAGCCATCACTCCAGCCATGTAGCAACCAGCAAGCGAATTTATTGCCCAAGAGCAGACCGAGAGGCAGGACCCCGCCCCCACCATGCCTGGGCCTGCCGAGATGTGCCGACGACACCGTCCAAGCGGATTCATTCCCTGGTCATCGACGCGAACGCAATCCTCAAGAATGATCCCACAGTTTCTACGTGGCTTGTCCAAGCCGAAGAGTTGTATACCATTCCTGCTGTTACCAAATACGCTAGCGGTTCCCTACGGCACCCCGCTGACCACGCGCAGTTCGCGATGAGACGGCAAGGTCACAGTTCCACAACACTTCGTCTCCGTTCCTGAACCTCCGGAACCCGCCCCCCCAGTCCACTCAATACGTTACAAATTTGCGAAGAAAACGGGCGATCTCCAGGTTCTCTCAGAACCCAATATCCATCTTCTCGCCCTAACATACGATTTGGGAGGCAAGAGGATGGTAGTGACGTACGGCAATGCATCCGCGTCTGACTTCTCCTTCTCCTTCGTTTTCCCGATCACCTCGGTTTCAAGCTGTGTACGCTATTGTCAGCGCTACGACGCTTAAGGCCAGTAGGGCTAACGCACCGGCCAGAGCGCGTGGCCTGGTGGAGTCATGCAGGATGCGGCGGGAGCGACGGGAGCTAGTTGTCGGTCGGCGCGTCTATCCGCCTTTGACAGCCGGAGGAAACACGCACGCCACTGTGCGCACGCTGTTGGCTATACTCGCAGGCTGTAACTCCAGGCGACCTCATGGCCGCTTCCACCACGATCTTCAGCCAGGAGTCGACAAACGATCCGTGGAAGCTCGAGGCCGGGCTGCTTCACGGTATTCGAGATCGTTGGGTCTGCGCTGATGCTCCTGGCGACGGACACGTACTTCGTGATCCACGTTCTAGGAGCAGGCTGTGAAAAAGTTTGGGAGCACAGTGATGAACGGTGGGATTGCATTCAGGATTTCTTCAGGGAGTCCCTCTGACTGTGTCGTGGCAACCGTTCTCGCCGTTGTCCTGATGACGAAACGGCACTTTTCGGCGTTCCAACGACAATTCCACATAATGGTGTTCTAGCCTACGTGATTCGCTTTGGCTGGTGAGGCTCTGCATCCGTTATCGGCTGTCTCTGTTTGTATTCTATGCACTCGTCGTTGTGTAACTACGTATTCTTCAGACCGTACGCCTCAATTTGGAGAGGCTGCTAACTGCCTTGTCGCACTGATCGACCAGGATTCCCCTTTTGTCGCAGCATACGGGGTGGGTCAGCTCAGTTCGCCGTCTCACCGGTTCGGCGAAAGGCTGGCACGGTCCCAAATTGGAGTGACATTCTTTCAGTTCGCTTTCGCCAACGGATGTTTGCGCTGTACTGTGGTAAGATGCCGCTGGGGAGCGCGACTTCGAAGGGCACGGACGTCAAGTGGAGTGGGACGAGACTGCCCCTGGCCGGGATCGTCGCAACACGGGGTGTGCCACAACAAGACCATGACCACGTCGCGTAGCGCAGAAAACAGGTGCACTCTTACTTATGAAGGAACGAGGAATCGCGTATATCGCTGGAACCCATGGAGCTCAGAAAACCACTGGATTTCGTAGCTTCGGGTCCCGACACAACAAGCAGCTAACTGTGCCGCTGCAAACATAAAGATACCGGCTCAGCGCAAGGAACCCGGCAAGGAAACGCAGAAACCGGAACTCCCCAATCGACGAACCCACACACGCTACCTATAACTTCCATCCTTCGACTTCTTATACCACTCCCGAGACCCATCCTCATTCAAATGATACCAATCGCCATGAGTCTTACTCCACGCCAATATTCGTCTGCAGCCACAGTGGGCTGCTCTTCAGTTGATGCGGTGTGGCGACTAATTTGGTGCTTTGCCGAGTCATGCCGCTCTGAACGTTGGGAAATCATCGAGGAATTCTGTGAAGGTCTGGGACGATTGGAACGGGCCTCGTGATCATGGGTGTTGACGATTGACGTGAAGCTCGAAGTGAAGCTTATGACGAAGCCTGTCGCAGGCTCTGCCGATGAGTCAAACGACACAAGTGGCTGGCTTTGGCCCAGGTAGAGGTGATCGGGAGGAGTGGGTCCCTCATCTCCGTCTTGAGATGCAGTCTCATTAGCAGTGTCGACGACGCTCTGCTGCCAACCAAGGTAACCAGAAGGTCTTCCATAGACATCTTGTGTTTCTGTCTCACCCTGTTGCCATGTGGCCCATTTGCTCTGCGGCTCAGTCCTAGTCTGCTGCTAGATCTGCTGCTATGTTTGCGTGATGACGAGGATCTTGGCATCTCTCCGCTGATGGTTGCAGAACCATCGAACGGTGGTTGGCGAGACTTCGCTGCTTCAGAAGTTCGCCTCCTGCTCTCTTCCAAAAGGCAATCCAGTGAATTCCGAATCTCTTTCAGTCGTCTGTCATTTCCCCGGTTGATGATGTTGCGGACGTACTTGCGAAACTCCAGATGATCCTTAGGCTTTTGAAGCAAGAAACAATCGACACTCGCCGTGTAGTAGTCCAGCTCGTTATGCTTCCATGAAATATGGAGACGGGCCGCTGTGCATCTGATGGCAATGGAAAGGCGACGCTGTTGATCTGCTGAATCTTGTCGCTTTCGCACTTCCTCAGTTCTGGCGCGAAGGCGATGAGGTTGGAAAAATAGTGCAAACGGGGAGCGACATGGACACATACACGCACATCGTCTACCTCAACCTGATCCAAAAACCGTGGCGGCGTGGCGCGAAGCCGACCAGCGCGTCCGCGACCTTACCTCGGTCCAGCACCTGCGCCCCTGGGAGGAAGCCGAGAAGAGGGAGCTACGACGCCTCTGTTCTGAAAACGGCATTCTCTTACGTCTGTGTCTGGCGTAACAAAGGCACTTGACAGGATTGCGGTCTTGCTTCCTTGACTTTCAGGTCCACACTGGGAAACACAACCCTGCCTGCGCCCAGCATCATCTCGATGACATTTCTCAACCCTTGCGGCGGCCAAGGAACGTTGCAGTCGGCAGTGATCTTGGATGCCGACAGGACGCTTACCGCGGTAGACACGGGTGAACTGTTCTGGGCAGCCGTGGCCAAGCAGATGGAGTTCGCCGAGGATGAGCCTTGTTCAACAGCCCACTGGCGTACTCATACACCGCCTTCCGTCAGGCGATGCTTCTGTACGAAGGGAGACGAGTCAAGACAAGTTCAGCACCATACGCGACGAGGTTGCGTCGTCGGCGAGGTTGCATCCAGAAATGCTCTCCTCCCTCGAATCTATAAGCCAACACCGTCATGTTAAGGCAATAGTTTTAAGCAGTGGGTTGCGCCGCCTTTGGGGAACTGTACTGGCGAGAGCTGGCCTGTCGGAGACCGTCAGGGTGATCGACGGCAGCCATATCTCGGATGGTTAAGTCGTGAGGGCCGCGGTCAAAGCTGCTCTGGCATCACAAATGCGTGATGTCCATGGCCTGTATGTCTGGGCCATTGGAGACAGCCCCCTGATGCAGCAAAACGCATTAAGCCATTGTTGTCGTTGGACAGGAGCACTGTCGGAGCAAGACCATGGACACAAAAGTGCTGGATGTAATTGAGAACGGCGGACTGCGGGCTCGCCAGGTCTTGCTGCCGACCGACGCGACGCCGCGGCTTCGACACCACTACACTTCTCCTCGTCCAGTTCACAGGTGGCAGCTTTCTGGACGCCGTTGTTCGCCGACAGGGCAAACGTGATTGCATCTCCTATGCCACGGCCTGGAACGCAGCGAATCTGCTTATGATACAAACGCTGGACTCGAGGTTGTGGGCCCCAGCCTCAGGAAAGCACACAAGCGTGTTGGATGGTCTCCGGTCACCGAGTTCCAGGCGAACGATGATGTACTGTGGTAATTAGACCCGAACCGTTCAACATGCCGCACTTCCAAGGTCACAACACAATTGGCCATCGCACCCGGCATCAGAACAGGACGATAATTGTGGCACTGATGCGAGGTGGAGAGCCCATGGCCGAGGGAATAAACCAAGTGCTGCCGAGCGCCATGTTCCTCCACGTCAATAATCCGGACGACCTGGCGATCCAGCACATGAGGGGCAGTGGACAGTGGTGTTGGTGGACTCGGTCGTGGACAGTGGGAAGCCGATGGCGGAATTCGTGGAGCGGATCCGCGAGCTCAACCCGACGGTACCCATTGTGGTGGTCGTCGGCGTTGTGCAGGAACAGTCGCTCTCCCCTGCTGGGGTCCTCGGACGGGCTCTCCAGAGCGACAGGGCCCTCAGCTTGGTTGCCCTGCACCTCTCTCCAGAAAAGAAAAAAGAAAAAGTGTCAGGGGCGAGGAGGGACAGATACAGGAAATCGTTTGTTCAACACAACGCGGCTTGACTGATCGAGAGCTTGATGTCAAGGTTGAGGAGCTTTTTGTCATGATAGCTTGGTCCTTTCTAGGCTGGGTTCAGATGTTTGACGCGAAACTGGCTGGCAAGGGCCATGACTTCCAGCGCTGCCTGGCCTCATCTCAAGGCATGTCGCATCATGTACGGATGTAACGTTAGTCTTCTGAGAGCGACGAACAATTGTCCTTCAACCAGCCTATTGCCTGCCAGTATTGAAGTAACGCCAGGCGACATCTGCGCCGACTGTGGACAATTAGCAGGAATACATTATTGTTAGAGCACGCCCAGAGGTCTCTTCATGTCCTGTTCGTCATCTGCCGCGAGGACTGAAGCCTCGGTTTGCGCCGTTTCAGTTTTCAACCTGGCGTGCAGTCCCTTGACCGTGCCCTCCTCCTCCCAGAACACCGACCCCGTGTCGTCTAGTTACGCTGAACAAGGCCGGAAAGGGAATGCATCCAGGTGTAGATCACGGAAAAGATTAGGGTGCCTATACTCCTCTGCATCTCCCGTCACAGACGTCAGTGGCTGAGTGTCATCAAGAGCCACCATTCCATTCGCGGCTGAATGTGAAGCCTTTCGTACACGTGTATGAATACACGTAGATTGTGAATATCGGTGCCTGTTTCCGAATGCGACTTCGCGTCCGCCAATCACTGTTTTGTCCCAACGGACCGGAAGGATGACGTTTGCGCGTCCGGGGATTGTTCCGCATTGATGTGACGTCATACGTTATGTTGACGCGGAGCAAATCGTCCTGACTTGGCAATGCCGTTTATTGGACTGCCGGTTCTCTAACTCTGGTGAATTCAAGCTTTCCGTCAATCTCGCTAATTAGATCTACATTTCATGCTAGAGACGGCTTTAAAGTCTAAAACACGATGGTCCGATGCAACCTCTAGCAGCAACCTCGTTTCGCGCGAGCTGAGTGCGTGGCCGCAACCATGACCGAGAAATTTCCATCCGTAGAGGGCACGAACCAGCAAGGTGCCGCCGATAATGACTGCGCATACTTCGGGCCCCTCGATTCAGAACACGCAGGAGCGGAGCCATCCGCGCCGGCCCTGGAAACTGGACCCCCATGTACGCCGACAACGGAGCAGCCACCGGCACGCCCGCATCCCTACGCCGCCCAAGATATTCGTCCGACTCCCATCGACCGTTCGCAATCGGCCATTCGGCTTCGCAGGCTGAGGGTCCCGAATCTTCCATCAAGACTGGTCCCCGTCCAGATCATCGAGCAAGAATCACCGGATGGGCGCCGTCGGTCAAGCTCGGAACCCAACCGACCCCAGTTTCCCCCTGGGACAGCATGGACAGCGTTACCGCCTTTGGCCGAAGCTTCATCAAACCGTGAATCGAGCCTCGGGGCTGTGCCAGTGCCGGCCGTAGCCGCACTTCCGCCAGGATCGCACCCACAAGAACAAGGCCATCGCTTCGGTAGGCGGCGTGGCCGGACCATTCAAGGGCAACCGTTGCGCCAGGCACAGGACAAGGACTGTTACGACTCAAGAATCGTCGACTTTCTAGACGTCGTTGGTACGTTTGCTCCGCTGCGCCTACTCCTCTCTAAATCCCACCATAAGCTGACGAAACGACTTGTCACCAGATCCCGAAGTGGCGACCCTCTCCTCTATCACCAACATTCAAAACTCCCTTTTCGTGCCGTCCCTCGGCAGATGGGTCAATCGCAGGCCGACATACGACCTCTCCCAGTTACCACCAATACCCGGCGCGTTTCCTCCTTCGAGGGAGGATCTGCCAGGCACAGAAAGAGAAGGATTAGAGCATTCGCCAGCGCCGGCCCGTTCCCCAAGCCTATCTTCGGTTCTGAGCGAACCCCAGTACGCCATTCTCCCCAATGACGCCTCGCTGGAAGGCTGGTCCGAGGAAGACATCAAAGCCCTGAACGACTATGTCCGCCATATGCTGCACTCCCGCCGGTCCAAGATCAAACAGCGCCTCAAGGCATTCGGCAAATACGCCAGACGGCCGCTCGGCTTCCTTATCACCCTCTATGCTACTCTGATTACACTCTTTGGCCTTGCCTGGGTACTGTTCCTGATCGGGTGGATCTACGTGGGAGACAGGCAGCTCTACGCCATCACTGTTATTGATTATACCCTGGTTGCCCTGTTCGGCGTGGTCGGTGATGGGTTAGCCCCGTTTCGCGCCATTGACACATACCATATGGTGTTTGTAGCTCATTATCGTAAGCTTCCCCCCATTAGTCCCCATCTCCCACCCGATGCTGACTCTCGGCGACTTTGTGAAGACCGAAAGACGTGGAAAGAGCGCAAAAAGCTTTTGCTGCCAAAGCTGCGGGATCACAACGACCTGCCGACCGGCGATGGCGACGGCGACGGCAGCCCAAATCAGGACCTCGAAGCCAACAAACAACAACAAAAGGACCAGTTCTTCCCTGTACTCTCCGAGAAAGAACAAGCCCGGTTGGTACACCACCAGACCAAGCTCGCTAAATCACATACTTTCTACAAGCCGCACGAAACTGAGACTCATCACGCCTTTCCTCTTCGTTTGCTCATCGCCATCGTGCTCCTCCTTGACCTCCACAGCCTCCTCCAGATCGCCCTTGGAACGTGCACATATGGACACATAGGGGGTACCGCAACGACAACGGCCCTCCTATGTTGTTCCATCGCGACAAACATCACGGCCGGCATTCTCATCTCGATCGGAGATCGGCGGACGCGCAAGAAGGATGTCCTCGAACGGCTTCTGAAACAGGACCTCACGAGCGAGGTCATGAAGAAAATGCGCAAAAAGAAGCAGAAAGAGGCACAGAAGGAACAGGCCACTGGCACCAGGGAAAGCAAGGACGACGGAAACAAGATGGGCACGACGTCGTTGACGGCCGGCCTACACCCTATACGGGAATTACTGAGTCACAAGAGCGACGAGGGCCATGATGAAAAGGCGCAGACAGAGGCACCACAGAAACAAGAATCTGAGCCTGAGGGTCGGGACTTGCGTGATGTGAGCGACCCTCATATGCGGATTCCAGGGGCGTTCCCGTAGAGGCAAGATGTGTTATAACTCATGAATCCATGATGGACGTGGGGAGTTTGGTGTAACAAGGCTGTACTTAATAAACTTATATTTCTTAGCGCTAGATTTAACGACTATCCTAAATACCACGAACGTAAAAAAGGAATTAGCTGTATTTCTGTTCAGGCGTGCCGGACTTATCTCACCTGCCGTTCTTTGACTTTGCCCCTGAGTTGCTGGCAAGGTAGGGAGGCAATATTAGTGTAGCCTGCGAGGCTCGGCTTTGTACTTGATCTAGGTAGCTGTAAAAGTACGTTTGGTTTATCTCGAAGTTGAATACCGTTGACAACTAGAACGTCCGCTTCCTTCGCTGCATTGGGCCCGATTCGGATGGCTCCCGTTGTCTCTTGGCAGTTGGTGACAGTTCGTCAGCAACCCCGCTGCTCTGTTCATGTTAACCCCTCAATCCTCCGTAGCCGCCCAATTCCAATCTCCAAGCCGACTGGAATCTCGGCGCGTACAAGTACCGCGATGGCTGATTCCACGTCGTCGGGGCTCTCATCACGCCTAGCGAGACTTAACCCATTCAAAAGCAAGGCAAAACGCGAAGAGGATGATGAGGACATCGGTCAGGAAATTGACGCTAATACCCTGGCCGGCGGTGGCCACAGCGCGTTCCAAACCGACATCACGCTGCACCGCTTGCGTGTCAGCGAGGCACTCAAAAGCTTCCTTTCCCACGAAGGGGTGTCGAGCGAGGGCGACACCGAAGGCCTGAGCGCCCTTCTCGATAAGCCCATGGTCTCGCCGCCGGCCCATCTCATTGACCGATCGCACCCCTTGCCAGAGTACTTTGTTTCATCTTCGCATAATACCTACCTGATGGCCCATCAACTCTACGGTACGTCGTCTGCTGCCGCGTATGAGACCACCCTTAGGGCCGGGGCACGGTGCATCGAGATCGACGCCTGGTAAGTTTCCTGCACCTATCCCTCCTTCAAGGGCACGCGGGAGATCAGGCTGCATGGGGAATTTGGAGACTACTGCTGTTTGTTGACACCTGCGAAAGGGATAATCCGGATGATCCAAGGGAACCGAAAGTCACCCATGGGTACACCTTGGTCTCAAACATCCCCTTTCGAGCGGTCTGTGAGACAGTACGCGATGTGGTTGATCTCGAGGCCGCGGCCCCTCCTGTCCAGGGCTATGCGCCAGCGCCAATCCTTGTGTCACTGGAGAACCACTGCAACAGGGACGGGCAGATACGTCTGATCCAAATCATGAAGGAGGTATGGGGCGACCGCTTGCTCAGCGAGCCGGTCCGCAAGAAGGGGCACGAAGAACAAGAGGGTGGAGAGCCGGTCACGCTCAATGATCTTGGCTCCAAAATTGCCGTCATTGTCGAGTACCATCTCCCAGAGGAGGCAGATGATTCAAGCGACTCGTCCGACTCCAGCTCCTCCAGTGACTCGGACGAGGAGAAGCAGGCACGCAAGGAGTACAAGGCAAAGAAGAGAGCCACCTCGCCGCCCATCATCGTCCCGGAATTGGCCCAACTTGGTGTCTATGCGCAATCGGTCAAGCCGCGCGATACGTCTTGGTTTACAGAGGGGAAGATTAAAGATGGACCTCCTCGGCATCACCTGGTCAACGTCTCTGAGTCCGGCTTGGCTCCGCACATTACGGAGCATGCGGTCAAGATAGCGCAACATAACGCCCGTCATTTGATGAGAGTGTTTCCAAAGGGCACCCGAATTTCCTCGCAGAATCTTTCGCCCATACAATTCTGGGCTGTTGGCGCCCAGATCTGCGCCCTCAACTGGCAAACCTTTGGCGCGAGCATGCAGCTCAACGACGCCCTCTTTGCCGGCACGGCGGGATATGTCCTCAAGCCGGCTGCCCTTCGCTCAGGCGGCAGCGGCGCCTCTTCGGCGCACGCTCGCCGCAGAAGCTTGCGACTCCGCGTCGCCGGAGCTACTGACATTCCCCTCCCCGAGGGCCGCGATGTTGACGATGTCAAGCCATACCTGACTTGCACGCTTCTCCAGCCCGGAACCGGGACTGACCCGATCAAGGTCAAGCGGAAGACGGCACCATACCACAAGAGGACGGCCTTGGCGCTGCCCTTTCTTGGCCTCGGCCGCGGTGAGCGCGAGAACCCTGAACAGACGGAGCCGGTGTGGGACGAGACGCTAGAGTGGGACTTTCTCGATGATGAGCTGGTGTTTGTGAGGATGCTCCTCAAAAGCGACGACAGCTTCGCCAACAACCCCATCCTGGCTGTCTCGGCTGTCCGGCTGCTTTATGTTCAGCCAGGCTGGCGGTTCGTCCGCATGCTGGATCTCAGGGGTCACGAGACTCAATGCTCGCTCTTGGTCAAGTTTGATATTCAGGATGTCTAGGCAGAATACTGAGCGATCGTTGCTGCAATATAGCGTCCATGGTTGATGGACAACACGAAGCCTCCTGACTGCATTTTCCACCCTTCATTGATGCTTTTGGGGGCCCATATCTTATACTTGCTCCTATAACTGAACCTCAACCCCGCCACCGTCGTACTGTGATTCACTTGCTTCCAAGCAGGCCGAGTCAAATGCGAGGTCGGACCCCTCCAGCATCAGGACTTCTTGTTCAACCCCACCTCGATAACCAAGATTTCCCAAGAACAAAATGGTAAACAAATACCCTTCGGCCCATATGATACGTCCCTCTTTGTGGAGTGACTGTAGCCCCGGTCGACCTCGTCAACTCCTGTGCTGCCGACACTGGACCATTCAAGACCTCGATCCTTATGTTATGTCTTGTTCCCCCCCATTCGCTCAGCCTGAGATGCATGCTGATCACTAAGTCAATTATCATGTAAACCTGTCCCCATCTCAAAACTCTCACCATAGAGGAACTCTTGTGTTACACGTCTATATACCCTGGCGTTGGCTGGAAAAAATTCACTTCGACTTCAGCAGCTATAACTCCCATTCTATGCTCGCGATTCCGGGTCAAGTGCCAGGCAAAGGCGCCGCCGTCCAAAGATAAAATAAAATAATGAAGAGGAAATAGTTAAAGCCGTTCGCGGAGGCAAGGTGAGTGTCACGGGATAGTCCCGTGACAGGGTTAGGGCTACGTTATGTAGGGAGATGGTCTGTGCGTAGCTCTGCCCTGCAGGGTTTCCCGTAGCTGCGCACAGCCCACAGTTCTGGTTCCTTGCGCAACTATTGCAGTTCAACACCATACCCAAGACTGCCTATCAATCCCGTGATAGTGAGCATCCACTTCTCCGTAACTGAAGGTCACTTCGCACTCCATACAGGGTGACCCAGTGACAAATAAGGGGCCAGTATAGACTTGACTGGAGGTACCCTCGACGATATTTTGAGTCGTAGGAATGGTTTAGGTGTGTCGGTCACTTCGGGAAAGCGGATGCTGTCCTCGTTGGTTGCTCGATACAACCACATACGTTCTCCTTGCTCGCCAGTGGCCGGACCCGGCAACGTGCTTGCCGACCTCAAGTGAGAATGGCCAAGTAAAACGTTTTCCGCCTCTTAGAAACGCCCCGAGGAAGAGGTACAAGCCGAGAATGATGGTTGCAGCTGCCACAGCGACTCCGATGATATGGCCGACCGAGAAGGACTGGGAGCTGGGACGTAAGCCGTGATCTCATCGCAACCTCTGCAGAAGCCATGGAGGTTATGCGAATAGGCTGTACACAATATCCATGAACGATACAGTGGCCGGATAGTCGGAATACTTGAGCCTTCTCAATCTGTGGAGACTCCAGACACAGAATCGAAAGCTGTCGGCTCACTTCGCGGTGCCAATACTCAATTATTGTCGGGCACGGAGTCGGAAATGTTCATTGTGGGTTATGTTAAGTCCTTCAGACACATGCCGTGCTTCTCGGCGTCAGAAACTTGATAGTATTGCTGAGTGAATGGTAGCAGCACTGAAGAAACGCCACGCACCTCAGGCGTAGTAGGTCCTAAAATGGCCATTTCGCGAGATGGAAACACGGAGCAGTCGCTCAACCGGCCGCACCAGAATACTGCGACACAGTTGCAGTCATCATTGGCAAATTCGCCGATGTTGAAGCTGTCGGGGAGGAGGGCATGACCACGAGGCCGAATAGTTGCACTGGACCAATGACACTGGCTTGCCACGGTGCTGCCAAAGTCTCCTTTGCCACCAACTGCATAGATAGCGCCCTACCCTGGGAGTCGAGTATCATGGAGCCTAGGATAGCATCCGCTAACGAGAGCGCCCCCCGACCCAACTGCATAGCAGGGCAATGATCAAGAAGATGTGCGTGAGTGCCAGGCCAGCACCAATTTCCTTAGTTCCCCTCGTTGAGCAATGGAATGTCCCGAGAAGGGCGATGAGAAGGAGGACAGCCTCCTGCACCCAGATGGCACTCCGGATACCGTCCCCGCCAATGTCAGCATCAACCTCGGCGCCGCGGGGCTCCACCTTGGTGATCCGATGTGTTCAGAAATTTGGCCGGTGAAGATGATTGGAACCAGAACTGCTCCCGGTAGTCCGACAGTCACTGGCGCGACAAAGTGTCGTAGGCGCTTAAGCCATTTTTGGCGCTTTATCTCTGCGGATATATGAATAATCGTTGTGTCCGAACTCGGCGATCTGAAGATCAAGCATAGGTTTATTGCGAAAACGATAACGAGAAATGATAGAACGCTGGGGCAATTGCCAACCTCGAGTTCGTCTGGGGAATTATTGCCCCTTTCCACTCCGCTTGACTTGTGTGAGCAAGTCGGCTTTGAAGTAACAGGTTAAGGCCGAGAGCACCGAGACAATGCGTATCCCAAAAACCTTTCGATACGCTGTGAAACGGGAAGACTGAATGGAGTCGCAAGAGGCAGTAGATCTGTGATAAGATAGACAGATCATGAGGAGGCAGCCCTGTGGAACGGGCAGAAGCTGACAAAATTGGGGCGGGGTGGGCACCGAGGAGGCCGTGTCACCAAACCTCTGATGGATATTCTAAATGACTGCCCAATCACTGGGCATACTTCGTCCGAGTGAATTTCCCTGGCTAACCGTCGACAGAGCCGTGGCGTGACTGACCATTTCCCTATTGGCTCCTCCCCTTGGTCGAGCGCATACGGAAGAGATACCCTCTTCATGGGTCAGCCGAACAACCGATGACACGCTCAGCATTGGCCATGACGCAGCGAATCAATCCGTTTGGGTGCCGTGTATAAGCCATCACTCAGCTACCCACTCACTCCGAAAAGAGCTCTAGTGGTTTAGGCCATATATACATAAGCACTTGGGTCGGGCTTTTGATAACGCAGGGAGGGCCAACCAGGCAACGCGTCCAGTCCAGAGGTTGAGACGTAGGGTTCCTGCCAAGCCTTGTAATTCTTTCCTTTGGCCACCAAATTTGAATTGCTGTCATATCTGCTGAGGCTGTGTTTCATCCCATATGTGTTCAACGCCTATCCTTCCCGTCCAGCGAGACACCGAAGGATTGCGTCTATGTCTCTTGCATGACCCCCACGTTGCTGATTGTAAGTTCTCCACTCCACTCTAGGACGAGATTAGACGCTCGGAATTGCTGTTTGGACGAGATCTTATGTGAACAGCAGAAAGATATAAGTGACAAGGACTGGTTGGAATCATGATTTGAGTCCTTTGGGGTTCGGACTCGGCTCGGGACGGGAAGTGGGTCTCTGTTCCTACGTGCACATACCCGGAACGGCCAAACCCTGGCTGTCTGTTTAACCTGGTAGTTATGGTTCAAGACTTTGGCATCGGCAGATACAAATGCAATGAGAGATTCTGGGTCAGATGGTGTTTTGGCTGTAAGAATCCTTTGCAGGAAACTTTACTCTCTTTGTCGTCCTGACCATGCCCGCACCTTACTTTGGAAGCTGCCTTTGCGGCGGCATCCAGCTTACCGTTGCCTCGGAGCCCACTGCCGTCCTTTCGTGCTTCTGCGAGCACTGCAGCAAGGGAGCGGGCGGCACAAACCAGATTGTATAGCTGCTGTCATGGTCAACCAATGCTTGTGCTCGTGGCGCTAATACGCAGCAAACACCACAGGTCGCCAAGTTTGCACAAGCTGATGTCAACATCACGTCGGGCACCCAACTCATTACCACTTACACCTCTACCGATACATGCAGCGGGGCTCCCAAAGCCAAGGCCTTCTGTCAAATGTGCGGGGCCCCGCTGTGGACGGTTCCGGCATCTGCACGCGGCACCCACCTGCTGATCCGCCCGAGCCTGCTTTCCGAGTGGTAGGTTCTTTGCCATTTCCTTAACCAATACGCGTCGTTCTGCTGGAGTTAACTTTTGACACCCCCAACAGGCAGCACTTGAAGCCGCGAGCTGAGATTTTTGTTGGCCATCGACCTCCGTGGGTCACCCCGGTGGAAGGGACGGAGCAGTGGCATGGTGCGCGAGGAAACTGAGATCCGTTCAGGGAGTCAGGTATTCCGGATTCAATTGTGATCCGAACTCGGTATGTGGGGCCAGCTCGGAAAGGCGACCGAGGCCAAGAAAAAGAATGGAGAAAAATGTTCAATAGTCCCGTCAACGAGAAAACCAGTCATCATCACAGGATTCGAAATTACCCCAGGTTATCCACTGCCTTGGATCCCGCATGCCGGCGTTGACCACGGGGTCTGGGGCCCCAGAGTGCCGAGAGCTGTGACGAGTCAAGCCCATCTGGAGAAGGTGTTTTTTTCTTTCTCGTCCGGCCTCCAACTTGTCATCGGAGACCTATGGTAGCCTCCTGTTGGGTTCCTCGCTGGGCACTGATTTTGTTATGCGCCTATAAAGACTTCCCTTCGTTTCGGCCCACCTCTGCCTCGTGGTATCCTCGTCCTAAACCAGGAGCTCGCTCGACTCAACCACTCTCACAACGATTCATCCTCCAAGATGGGCCGGAACAACAAGGCCGGCAAGACCGGGGCGGAGCTAGCGGTCGGCGCCGAACTCGCAGCGGTAAGAGCCTTGTCGATGTTGCGCATATGGTACATTCACGACTGGATCAGAGGGCTGACAGTGTTTCCAGGTTCTTCCGGCGAATACAAAGCCGTGGTACCGCACCCGGCACCTTCTCTTGCTTAACCTGGCGCTTCTGGTGCCCCTGCTCTCGGCAGCAACAATTGGCTTCGATGGTAAGCTCCCCTGCAACAAGGACGCCCGAGCTGCTGTTGACTGCTAGTCGTCTACCTACCTCAGGCTCCATGATGAACGGACTCCAGACGCTGAGTCAATGGCGGGACTACTTTGGCCAGCCTTCCGGCGCCGTCCTCGGAGCCATGAACGCCATCTTTCCCGTGGGCAAGCTTCTCGCCGTCGTGCCGGTGGCCTGGCTCACCGACCGCTACGGCCGCAAGCCACCCATCTGGATCGGGCTCGTGGGGCTGGTGGCAGCGACAGCAGTCCAAGCCTCGAGCCAGACAGTGGGCCAGTTCATTGCCGCCCGATTCTTCCTGGGCTTCTTCACTGCATTTGTGGGCCAGCCGTCGCCTATCCTGATCGCTGAGTTATCATACCCAACGCACCGCGCAAAGATGACGGCTTTGTACCAGACCTTCTTCGTGCGTTCTTTGTCCACCGAAGTTGAAGGGAGAAGGGGATGGCTGACTTGAAATCAAAGTACTGTGGCTCCGTCCTCGCCGCCTGGTCGACATACGGCAGCTTCCGCATCCCTTCAACCTGGAGCTGGCGAATCCCTTCGCTCCTCCAGGGCGCCATCCCGGTGCTTCAGCTACTCGGCATCTTCTTCGTTCCCGAGTCTCCTCGGTGGCTGTTAGCCAACGGCAAGGCCGCGGAAGCCCGAAAGATCCTCACCAAGTGGCACGCCGCCGGCAACGACGATGCATCCGCGCTTGTCGAGTACGAGATGGACCAAATTTCGACAACGGTCGAGCAAGAGCGGGAAGCGCGCGCCACCACGTCGTACCTCGACCTCGTCCGCACGCGGCCCAACCAGCACCGCACGCTGATCGCCTTCATCGTCGGCTTCTTCGCGCAGTGGAACGGCGCGTCGGTCGTGTCGTACTACCTGACGCTCGTGCTCAACAGCATCGGCATCACCAAGACGTCTGACCAGGCCCTGATTAACGGCCTGCTGCAGGTGTGGAACTGGCTGGCCGCCGTGCTGGCCGGTGCGCTCATGGTCGACCGCCTGGGCCGTCGCACGCTGTTCCTGGCTTCGGTGGCCGGCATGTTTGTCAGTTATGTCGTCTGGACGGTGCTGACGGCAAGGTTCGTAGCGACGCTGGACCAGGCCATGGGCAACGCCGTCGTGGCTTTCATCTTCATCTACTACTTCTTCTACGACATCGCCTGGTCGCCCCTGCTCATTGCCTATCCGGTCGAGATCTTCGAGTACGGCCTCCGTGCCCGCGGCGTAGCCGTCACATACGGCTCCACCTTTGCCGGTCTCATCATCGGGCAATTTGTCAATCCCATAGCCATGGGCAAGATTGGCTGGCGCTACTACATTGTGTTTGACTCGATCCTGGCCATGCTCTTTGTGGTCATTTGGTTCCTCTTCCCAGAGACCAAGGGTCGCTCGCTGGAAGAGATTGCCGAGGTCTTTGACGGCAAGAGTCGAAGGGTCGCCGATGTGGAGGCAGAGCGAAAAAAGGAACATGACAGCGTTTCTGTGCAGGTCGAGCATCCAAAGGCAGAGGCAGAGAAGCTATAAATATCTCTGCCATTTGTACGCAGACATAGCCAGATGCCATCCATCTTACGCAGCACTGTGATGGGTTGCGAGTTGATAGAAGGCGGATCACCTACTTGATGACTGTCAATATAAATTCGTTATTACGTTGGTTCGTCGTTTCTCCGTGCATCCAGATGGCAGACGTGACAGGTTAGGATTCCGACTGCGAACTCAGTCCGCCCATATAAGGGCCCCATGTGCCTGCCAATTTCGCTATCGCTGATGACAGGAGCAGAGCAGGGCATGCAATGCTGCATGTCTCCTGCACATATCGACATTCAGTTTGCTTTCCAAACCTTGATAGCAGCTTTAAACTGCTCGCAGTCGAGCAGTGATACTTCTCATCTTATCCGTGTAGATGGTCAAAGATGGTCTCCAATCTCAGACACAAATGTCGAAATCGAGCGTCATTTATGACAGGCAACCTGAATGTATAACGAAATGTACTGGGGAACTATAACATCCTACTCCAGATCCGGTCTTATCAAGCCAAGCAGCCCCAAAAACGGACGGTCGTTCACGGCCACCAAATAAGCCGGCTCCGTTGCCGAGGCATTAACGTGCTGGATGCGGGACCACGCAGGCACGGCAAAGGTATCTCTGTCCTTCCACTCCAGCACGACCCGTTCCCCGTTGGGGGGCTCGACAATCGTTTTCCCAGCGCCTTCGAAGCAGTGGTAGAGGAACGAACTCGGGTGCTGGGTGGACTCGGTTGTACAGCCCGCTTCCAGACGCTCTGCCTGTATCCCAATGGTGGTAGAGAGGGGCTTCCCGTCCGGTGTCCGATAGTGATGTGTCGCGTGGGAGACGCAAGTTGCATCGAGGACCGCTTTCACAGGCTTCCAGGGGTATCGCCATTGAGGGGGGTCTGCGGGTCTGGTTGTTCAGAAAATCAGTAAACGATCCAGTTCAGGTCTGTTCCATCTGTACCAAGGTGTATGTAGTTTAAAACTGAGATCTAAAGGCGTAGAAACCTACTCGCTTGGGTACCGGCTCTCCGTATAGCCCTCGGCAAAGTTCACGCGGGCATAGCGGAACAGCGGCAAATTCAAGGCATCGAGCCAAATGACGGGCGCATCGCCCTCGTTGCCGTGGTCGTGCCAGTGCCAGGTGGGCGTGAGAATTACATCGCCGCGCTCAAGCGCCATCCTCTTGCCCTCAACAGCTGTGTAACCCGACCCGTCAATGATGAAACGTGCCGCAAACGCGATGTGCCGGTGGGCAGGCGCCACTTCACCAGGATTGACCAGTTGCAGCCCGCCATAGATGGTATCCGTCGTGCACGGCGCCGCTTTCGTGTGCGTGTAAGCTACCGCTGACTGGCTTGAACATCTCGACGGAACAGGCAGACTCACCCATGCTTGGGTTTACGAGCATCAAAACTCTTCTCTCAGCCGACTCGGCGGGCACGAGCTTCCCGGCCTGAAGGAGATGTGGAAGTGCATCGTCATACTTCCAGAGGTGCGCTTTGGCGATGGGGTTGGGTGTCGCGGGAACCATGGCATCCATCTTTAGCCACAGGGGCTCGAGGTGCTGCGAAGGGAGCCCCGAAAGGAGCTGGCCTAAGGCGTCTTGACAACCTTCCTGCGGGACGGATCCCATATTGAACCGCAAGGAACGGGCGAGAAGGTTGGGCAGTAGCACAGAGGCTGGACGTGCTTGGATGACACGAGACTGGATGAGCTAAAACGTTTCCGTGGCGATGCACTCAGGAACAGCAGATGTGTGCTCTATTCGTTGTTTATCCCCGTTGTCCCTCTGTGCCGGAGTTGAGTGCTTGACAGGAAACCTGTCATGCATCACGGTAAGCGTGAAAACGGGGAAGCTGCCTGCAGCGCTAGCAAGGGTAACGAGCTTTCAGAGTCTCGCCCTCAGTCACGTAATAGCCCGCTTCAGGTTCCGAGCGCAGCTCCCTGACGACGTCCCGACCTCCGAAACATGAAGTCACTCCGCTTGGGTTCCCAGCTTCGGGTCCTGAGACTCCGTTCCGAGGCGGGTCCGCCGTTCCGAAGAATTCGGAGTGCTGGTTCCGGGCCCGGAAGGCACATACAACCACTAGATGAGTATATACAACTGCCGATGCATGGAATTCATCACCTGATCGTGTTAGGATCGAACTGTCAGCAATCACGTCACCAATCATGTCTTGGACGCGCCTCATCAGATTCGTCGACGACGCCGGACGGGAAACCTTTGGGGAGCCCGAGGTTGACAGCGCGGAGCAAGTGGAGGAGCTGCTGGCGGAGGGAAATCTCTATGCCACCGAGTTCCAGGGACCAAACCCCCTTGCGTCCTTGACGAAAGGTTCAAGAGTCCATGTCAAGGTGCTGTTGGACCTTCTGAGGCCGTCGGACGTGCCGATTATTCGGTGCATTGGCCTAAATTACATCAAACACAGTAAGCTTTCCAAGTTCATTATCAAAACCAAGAGACGATCAGTAACCGCCTCCCAAACAGTCCAAGAAGGGGGCCGCACACCGCCGCCTTATCCGTCCGTCTTCATCAAGCCGTCCACCTCAGTAGCCGGCCACGCCGAGGACGTGCCGATTCCGCGGATCGCGCAGGACGGCACGCTGGACTACGAGGGCGAGCTGGCCATAGTCATCGGCAGGACGGGCAAGGACATCAGCAAGGCCGACGCGCTTTCGCACGTGGCAGGCTTCCTGGTGGCCAACGACGTCTCGGCGCGCGGCTGGCAGCGGGACCCCAAGAAGGCCGGCGGCGTGCCGCAGTGGTGCTTCAGCAAGGGCTTCGACAAGTTCGCGCCACTCAGCGCCGTGCTGGTGTCGCCGCGGGTGGTGGGTAACGCGAGTTCTCTGACGCTGCAAACGTTTGTCAACGGCGAGGAGCGCCAGAACACGAGCACCTCAGATCTCTTGTTTGGCGTCGAAGATATTGTGGCCTTTTGCAGCCAGGGGACGACGCTAGAGGCGGGCACGGTGATCCTGACGGGCACACCGTCGGGGGTGGCCATGGGCATGAAGGAGCCCAGATATCTGAACGACGGGGATATGGTGGAGGTGCGTATAAGCCAGCTTGGAGGGGCGAGGAACAAGATGGCCTTTGAATGAACAGAGAGTTGTATAGTACTTAAGGTGCGAATCTCAATTCGAGTTCTCCCATGCGGTTTGCCTGTCTTCCATCGTTCATGGCTGGTTGCCAGTGAGAAGTTCCCAAGCATGCATGTTCAGGTCGGAGAAGTCATTCGCACCGAATGTCAGATCTGGCAAGTCCAGATTGGGGAACAACGCAGCCATATCACCGAACTGCTGTAGAGAGTCGGCCGGGTCGAAGGAAAAGGCAGGGTTAGCAGGCTGAGACTCCCGCTCCTCCGAGGCTGGGCCTTCGCCCGAAGGTCTCGCATTTGCTTGTAGGTGGCTCTGCATGATTCGTCCCGATAGGATGTTCAAGACGGCGACGCACCGCCGAGCGGACTCGCCGAAGCGCTCGTGAGCTCGGAGCACCGAGACCGCCTCGTCCCATGAGCGTTGGAGGCCGTCTTCGCCAGCGAGCTCGGGCCGCAGCCGTGCGACGATGAGGATGGTGGCCGCTGAGTACACAAAGTAGAGACGGTACCACCACGCCGGTAGCAGCCCAACGGTACCGTCATGTGCCTCAAACCGCACAAGCACCGAGACGACTTCCTGCGCCGTGGCCACGCATAGAGACGCCGCCTGCTGCACCAAGCGCGAAGCCAAGCTGGCTGATGTCGATTTGGATTCCTTTGAGGGCGCCTGGTCCAAGCAGAACCGCGCCATGGTCGGTCGAAGAAGCAGGAGACGAGCCTGGAGAAAACGGAGGCGAAGAATCACGGCTTGCCGTCTGCATATGTCGTTTCCCACGTCTTGAATCGTGGCGAAGCAGAGATGGGAAGGCAACTCTTGCTCCCACGTCCCCAGAGCGCTGTCCAGCCTCAACATAGTTTCCAGGTCGTTTTCCCGGGCTCCCTGTGAGCCGGGTTCGGTCTCGCCCGGCAAGTAAAAGGCAACAATGCTCAAGTGGATAATCTCATACAGTCGGACGGACTGTACAAAGAAAGACACTCGTATCTGCTCCCCATCCATCCTTTCCCGTTCAGAATGAGCCGACATCGGGAGGGAGACAGCGGAGGCGTGTTGGTGTAGGATCATGGGTGGCCGTCCATGCGTCAACGAGACCATGCTATAGTACTGTAATTAGACCAGGTTTCAGAGTAACATGAAGAAAGCAAGACCTACCGATCCATTAGAACACAACCATGCCACAACCTGCGGACAAGTTCACGCTCGACAGGATCCGCCATGCCCGCTGAGGTGTCGGGCAGATGCAAGCCGAGGCTCTGAGCCGTCCGGACGGCAGTGCCGACGACCATCCAGGTTTGGTGCGCGTTGCTCGTGGTCTGCAGATACTGACTCATGAGCAAGAGGCACTGAACCAGCTCCAGCGACGCAGGCTCCCACAGACTGAGCCGCAGCAGGGCCTGGGCCCGCTGGAAATACACGCGGCTGCTCTTGTCCCGATGTTCCGGTCGCAGTGACTCGAGCAACTGCGTCGACAGCGCAAATATAATGTTGAGGGTCGAGACAAAAATGCGCTCGTCCGTGTCCAGGGGCGTGCCAGAAAACATGCTCGCGTAGTGTCGGTTCCATTTATCACGGTCAAGGAAGGGGTACAGGGTGTCGACATAAAGCCAGTACAAGTCCATAAGGTAATCCGCTTGCCTACGGCCGGGAAGGACATAATTTGGGTCATCGGCTATACTCCAACCCGCGCCGCCTCCAGATCGAGGTGGCGCAGCACCTGTAACACCGGTCGCGTTGTTCTGCGAGGATGAGGTTGAAGGAACGGGTGGGGTTGACTTGCCCAGCCTCGCGTCGATGGCGGCCTTGATCTGCTTTGTGAAGGACCCAGCACTGCTGCTGCCAAAATACTGCGCTGTGTTGGTTCCTTCCTCGACGACCGTCGTCATGGAGTCGATCTGGGACTCGCCCGAAACACTCGGCGCATGGCCTGAAGCTGGAGTCGGGGCGGTGAAGGCGGGGCCCGGGGCCGAGGCAGGGGCCGGAGCAGGATGTACCATTCGTATCCGGGCCGAAGCGTTATGATTAGCAGCAGCAACAATGCTACCCCGTTCCACAGGATCTCCAATGACGGGGTCCTGGTTAGCGCTGGTTTGCAGCGACAGCCCTGCTGCCGCGGGACTACGAGGAGTAGCAACATGAAGGCTATGCGGCTGCAGCGGATCCGAGTCGGATGTCCTTTCGATGGGGGCTGCGCTGTATGTACACCGGGGCCCCATATTAACCCTCTTGCGACAGTTTCCGCATGCTGTGTGCATCTGATTAGCATGAAGCTCCCGAGACTGCGACCCAACGGTGCGATGCCTCGTACTTGGTCTGACCCCGTCACAACGAACCTTCCTGGCCCTGCATATTTCGCACGCGACATCGATCTTGTGCCGTTTCGGGCGTGGAACCGCAATGTCCGATCCGCTCGTAGGTTCGGGCATGGCGGCCACTCGGAAAGTCCTTGACAGGGCTGTTGCGTTGACTGGATTGTGGGAACTAGGCGATTTGGATGTCGCTTGGAGAGGTCGGAGTGTTCCGAGAGTTGTGTTTATGCATCGTTCCGGGTACTGTAATCCATATTCCGAAGTTGAATTTTTCGTCGTTCCGAGAATCGCTGCGGCCCGGGGTACCTACCCCACGAAAATCTCCACAGTTACATAGTACATAGTTATTTCCGGAGCGGGCCTAAAAACACCCCTCGCTGAAAAGCCCCCCGTTCGAAAATGCGAAATCTAACAGCAAGTCGTCATGATTCCTGGATCTTTCAACTCGTTCGCTACAAGTACACAGCTGTCTGCGCTGTCCGAATTTCTGATACAAGCAGCACCCGCCCAGAAGGTCGCGCAACTGGTCTCGAGCAAGCCTCTCTCTGAGAATCGAAGACATACTTCAACATGGCGGCGCACACAATAGATAGAGATGCCATCCTCCAATCTCTCACGTTGGATGAGAAGGTAATTAGGTCTGATGTTTTGTCCCTGGACAAGCCATTCTATTAATGTTGGAATCTGGCGCTGACAGGAGCTGTTTCTCCACAGATTTCACTTCTGGCTGGCGCCAATTTCTGGGAAACGGTCGGGATCCCCGACAAGGGCGTCCCGTCCATCAAGGTACCTTAGGTATCCAATTTGAAGTTGAGGGGACAAAGCTAACGACAAAAGATGACGGACGGACCGAACGGCTGCCGGGGGGCGGACATTGACGGCAACACCAAGGCAGCCTGCTTTCCGGCAGCCAGCAGTGTCGCAGCAACCTTCGACCCGAATCTAGCGCGGCGGATCGGCGGTGCACTCGCCGACGAGGCTCGCACCAAGGGAGCGCGCGTGCTGCTGGGGCCCACGGTCTGCTGCCACCGGCACCCCCTAGGCGGCCGCAATTTTGAGAGCTTCAGCGAGGACCCGCACCTCTCGGGGACGCTGGCGACATCACTCATTCGCGGCCTGCAGGAAGACGGTGGCGTCGCCGCCTGCATCAAGCACTTTGTCGCCAACGAGCAGGAGACGGACCGTATGACGGTCGACGAGAGCGTCGGCGAGCGCGCCCTGCGCGAGATCTATCTGCGCCCCTTCGAGACGGCGGTCCGTGAGGCCCGGCCGTGGAGTCTCATGACGGCCTACAACCTGGTCAATGGCGTGCACTGCGATAGCCACGACTGGCTGCTGCGTGATGTCCTGCGCAGCGAGTGGGGATGGGACGGTGCCATCATCAGTGACTGGGGCGGTACCAACTCGGTGGCCGGCTCCATCAACGCGGGGCTCGACCTGGAGATGCCCGGTCCGGCCCGTGTGCGGACTCCCTCGGCCGTGCGGACGGCGCTGAAAGCCGGCGACGTGACCGAGGAGACTATCAATCAGCGCACAGCGGCCCTGCTGAAGTTGATCGAGCGAGTGGGCGGCTTCGACCAGGAGATTCCCTCTGGAGAGTTGACAAATATCGAAAGGGCCGAAGACCGGCCGGAGCATCGTGCGCTGATTCGGGAGGCCGGGGCACGCGGCATGGTTTTGCTCAAGAACGAGGCTCAAATACTACCCCTGACCAAAGAAAAGGTCAAGGGTAAGAAGATTGCCCTCGTCGGTCTCGCCAAGGACGCGCTGGCCCATGGCGGCGGCAGCGCAAGCGTCAACGCCCATTACAAGGTCACCCCATGGGACGGTCTCCTCGCAGCGCTCGGAGATAGCGCGGCCGAATTTGTCTACGCAAAGGGAGTACATCGACAGCGGTTGCTGTCACCGCTCACCATAAACAGCAAAGCTACAGTGGGAAGTGTCACTGGTCTAGACGGACATCCAGGGTTCACGCGCCTGTTGTACGAGCCGGGCAACCCGGATCCCGTTTCAACGCTGCACGGCTACGCCTCATCGGCCTATTCTCCTCTTGGGTCGCAAGAATCGCTCAACAAGATCGTCGAGCTGGTCGGCGACTTCACTCCCAACGAATCCGGGGCCCATTACATGGCGTGCTCGGGTATCGGCGCGACAACCGTCTTCGTCGATGATGCCATCGTCTTCCGGCAAGGGAGCAACTGCTTCGATCCCATGGGCGCGCTTTTTATGGCGGCGTCCGAGGACCTGTTCAGGCATGACTTTGTCAGCGGACGTGTCTATCGCATCCGCGTCCGGACAGAGCCACCGACCAACGTCGGGATGCGGATTCTGGAGGGCCGAAGCGGTGCACGCCTCGGGTTCAGGGCCGCGTCCGAGCACGACGCGGACCTGCTGGGAGAGGCCGAACGCGCTGCACGAGAAGCCGATATCGCCATCGTCTTTACCGGGCACGATCCGCAGTGGGAAAGCGAGGGCCGCGACCAGGACTCGTTCAACCTGCCAAACGGCCAAAATGAGCTGGTGGCCGTCGTGGCTCTCGCGAATCCAAACACCATCGTCGTGAATGCTACGGGCGTTGCGGTGGCTATGCCGTGGTTGGGTGATGTCTGTGCCGTTTTGCAGGCCTGGTTTGCCGGCCAGGAGTGTGGCAACGCTGTCGCTGACGTCTTGACCGGCGTCGTCAACCCGGAAGGCCACCTGCCCGTCAGCTTCCCGCGCCGGCTCGAAGACGCGCCCGCGCATGGGAACTTCCCCGGCGAGTCCATCGACGGCCAGCGCAAGGTGACCTATGCCGAGGGCGTGTTTGTTGGATACCGACACTACGACCGGCTACCACAGGAAGCTGTCCATTTCCCGTTTGGCCATGGTCTCTCCTACACGTTGTTCCAGCTTGGTAGCCTGCATGTCGAACCCAATCCCTCCAACGACGATGAGTTTGTCGTCACCGCCCAAGTCTCCAACACAGGAGCCCTCGCCGGCGGTGTCGCAGTTCAGGTTTATGTCGGCAACAGCATACAGTCCCTGGAACATCCGGTCAAGACACTGGTGGCTTATCAAAAAGCTCGTCTGCAGCCTGGCCAGGCACAAACCGTCCGGCTTCTCGTCAACTGCCGGGACATGGCTCACTTCGATGAGACGGCGCACGCCTGGGCCGTGAATGCGGGAACATACGAATTTTCTATGGGGCTTTCATCCGTTGACATCCGAGAGAAGACGTTGGTAAAGATAGAAATGCGCAAAACCTACTCTGTATAATACCAACCTGGAAGGCGTCAAGGTAGCGGTTGACGGCTTCCAGCGTAAGGAAGGCTCGCTGCGGGTGAAATGTCATAGCATCAATCCATAGCAGTGTAGTCGGGAAGCTCCTCCACGCACGGCAGGAATTCAAAGTTCCAGACCAGCATGGTCACGGCGATGCGCATGTCCAAGACCTCAATCGTAACCAGACATGTCCTCGATTTGCTGTAACGTACAAGCCACTGACTTAATCGCTAAGGGACGACATCGTCAGACATGAGGTTACTCCCCTTCTTCCTATTTTGCTTGGCCTGCTTCTTAGCCTCCTTTTCCTCGCGCCGTGCCGCCTTCTTCTCACGCTTCATTTCCTTCTTTTCCCTCCTCGACAGCCTATGGAACTCGCTTTCGGGTCCAACCAGATACCGCCCAGGATACCAGATGGCAAGGATAAGAAGAGCGACCATCATAGGGAATACATCTAGGGCGTAAATGTATTCCTCGTGGAACGGAATTGGGTTGTGTTCGGGGTCAACACCTTGAGCAAACTCGACAAGTCGGAAGATGATCCGAACCTTGCTCTCTATTTAGTAATTGGCCAAACAGGGGAAGTGAAAGACAGCCGATCAAGACTTACAGTGATGCAGAGCAGAACGCCATACTGCGAATACAGCAATGGCCGCCAGCTCCTCTTTCCATTGTGGCCATATGAAGACGCTTCTGCCCGAGTACAGCGCCGCCAGAATGCGTACATGAGGCCATAGAAAATAAGAATGAAGAATTGTTGGGCACCCATGCCACCGAGGTAGATGTTCAAGCCGATTTTGATGATCTCGGTGCCGGAATTTGGGTTCGCCATGATGCCGCCAACGCCCTGGATGATAAAGGTGAGGATGTCGGCTAGGACGAACCACTTTGCGATGGCCGTTGCCCGGAGACCGGCAATCTTGCCTTCGGGATGCCAGTAGAGGACCATGCGCGCGAACGTCATGTAGACAAAAGCGTTGATCCACAGCGGAGCGAGAAGGAAGAAGTCCATCCAGATAATAGCGTAGGCCATCTGCTGCTGGTCTTTCGCGCCGAGGGAGTGAAAAATGAAACCGATTGTCTCCCAAAGCGCGCCCATGATGAGGACCCATGCGTATCGCTGAGGCAAAGAAACAAAACAAAGACAGTTAGCACGGGATTCTAAGACAATCTCTACCAGTGGGAAAGGATGACGGTTTCGATGGACACGGAAGACGGGAGTGCGGCGCTGACCTTCTTAAAGGCAAAAGCTTCGGCAACGTGAACTGCAGTCAAGATGCCAAAGATGACGGCCACGGCCACGGCGGGGGCAAACTGAGGATCGTAGTTGTAGTACGAGTTGCAAGCACCGACAGGGACGTTGCCGTTGGGACCTGGCGTGACCCAGTCACACTTTCCGTCATCTTCCTCCCAATTTTCACCCCGATTCTCACGACGGACTAGGTGGCTGGCCGTCACAATGAGCTGTTTGTAGGGCAGCATGTTTTAGAGGGCACAATGATGATGTGGCTAGGGTCGGAATGGTGTGAGGCGAAGGCGAAGCAAGCGTGGGGGCCCCTCTGGAGCCAAAGGGGAGAAGTGAAGTCACCAAACTTGTCGCATCGTCTTAACGGGAGTTCAGAGAATCCGGCTATAAAGATGTCGAAATAATGATTGAGACGGTTCAAAGAATAACAGGAAGCTGGGGATGTGTGGTTGGAGTTGGAAACTCCACGGAAGCAAAGGAGAACACATCACGGGTTACCAGATTCAACTTAAATAAGTGTTGCTATTGCTGTGCCGTACATGGTGGTGGTTCAACGAGTCATCTACACTTGAACCGCAGCTGAGCTACGGTTGAGACGCGCGTCCATTCAGCTAAGGCCCTACGGGTCTCGCTTGCCTTCAGCCTGACGCTTCCTGGGGCGGTCGGAATCAACAGCATGCGGGATTCGCAGGAGCTGCTGTGATTGGAAGAGACCTGCTTGGCTAAGCGCACCTCATTGGACATTGTACCATAGGATGATGGCTCAGTCGCATTGGAATCCGATGCATACGTAACTACACCCCTTTGGGAGCGTTATTGCGTAATGTTTATCTTGAATGTCGGACCACACATGAAACTTAGCTTTGAAACGAACTGAGAGGCTCTCCGATATTCCTGATGCTCTTGAAGGAAATTTAGCGGAAAAGATACCTGAGACGAGTCCGTTCTTTATGATCAAGTTATCCGTAATCGAAAAGGCCCAGGACACAGCCTCATTATCGCCAAGCGTAGTGTAGCTTTCCATCTCAAGAACCCCGAACATTTCTTCGGGTCAGCATTCTATCCGTCGTGTCGTACAGGTAAAGGAAATCAAGCAGCTTGAGACCCAGTTTCAAGGGCAAGCGGGCAAGACATAAAGCTTCCTGCTCCCGGCTTTAGTCCAGTTCCGTTATTCCATCCATAAACATCCAGCAAGCACCATCACCCCAAAGTACAGGAAAATGCAGCTGAATATCCTCCTCATCGGCCTCGCCACCGCGGCAATGGCCCTGCCCTCCTCACGCCTGGCGGGCAGAAGCGAGATCCAAAGCAACCAGAACACAACGCAGGACGACGCCAAGCCGGACGCCTCGATCGGCACGGCCGGTACCGATAACCGTGACATGCGACGGGACAATGGCATGCCCGCTGTCGCCATCGACAAAGCCGACGACAGCCGTAATTGGCGAAGAGACAACCACGTTACGGCCGACTCGGTCCGCATCACCGGCACTGACGACGATGACAACGACACTACGGCGCCCTCCGTTCGCATCACCGGCACCGACAACCGTGATATGCGCCGGGACGCTTAGGCTCCTTCAACCATGACCGACACTTTCTGAACTCATGCAAGGCCGAGGAGAAGAAAGAGATGGTGTTGTTAAGTTGTACTGCTCAGGTATAACATCTGGAAGTCAGAGGATGGGAAAGTCTCCAATTCGGTTACAGAGCAAATTTTGACTAAGAAATCGGAACGGCTTTAAATGGCCGACTCTTCTGGACTCTCATCGAGATTGTTGAGGTTTAAGTTCGCCTGCGATCATGATGCATATTTCAGTCCTGGCCTCCGGTCACCTGACTCCCAGCTCCTGTTCCTTTTGCGTGGCACATCGACATCTCACTTGTACCTCACTTCGACACGGCTGCGATAAAGGCACAGTACAGACCACCTTGGGGGAGATGCTGTTCGTCATTTCGTCTCGGAGAGGACGCTCCGCCAATCCTTGGCCGCCGAGCTCATCGCCGTCGAGATCCGAATCTTTTACTCACCCGAAGCTCTGCTATTTATGCAAAACCCCAGATTCCCCCTTCATTGTCCGTCCGGCAGCCACAGATACGTATGAATTGGTGGGGAACTAACAGGCCAAAAGCCATCTGAGACCCACTGGTTTGATGGAGTCGGAATAGGGCTTCCGAAATAGCTGGGCGTGAGGGGATCTCGGCTGTCTGATGCCGAGGATTCTGTTGGAAAGCCAACAGCCACAGTTCCACAGTGACACACTTTATGGGAGCCGTTAAAACAGTGAACTTTTCGAGTGCTTAGGACCAGCCCAGAATCTGCCGATTGAGTTCTTTTCGTCTCCTCAAGTTATCTGGGTATCTCGCAGACCTTATGTAACAGTCGTGTATGGATGGATGGAATTTATTTCGCCCGGAGGCACGAAGCCTAAAGGGCCTTGGCACGCTAACTATATCCGATTCGTTGACGTTCGGTCATCAACTCGTACAAGCCCTCTACTCTCTCCCCTTTTCTCACGCCACCTGTTGCCTCTTGACTTAGTTTAGCAGATCGACTTGGAGGCTGCGTTCTCCAAGTGTTCAGCGTCCTATCTTCAGCAGCTAAAGCGGGATCTGCTGGCTGAGGCTGTGTAGTGTTAGTGGAGTTCC
>NW_026944263.1:0-5070 GCF_033297405.1 Parathielavia appendiculata
CCCTTCAGTTGGAGGGGTGGGGGCGGTCATCCTGTCCCATGCAAGGGCTCGAGGGCTCAGGGGTTCAGGGGCTCAGGGGCACTAGGGCGTGGTCGCCTGGGCAACTGTGGGTGGGAGTCAGGTGACCTGTTGGTCCGTGCGCTGGTGAGAGTTTTTCGGGATGTCCGCAGCACCTCGAATCGCCCTACTTTCCACACCCACCGCGGCCACGCAGCAAAGTGCGCGGGCGTGCAGTCGGCGTAGTTAGATAAGGTTTTCTCAGAGCTTTCGAAAGGCGCCGGTTTTGAAGACTTTACGCAAGTAGTCAAGAATCGGCTTCCTGTAGCGTTTGTTCTATTGCGGCAGTCGTATTTGTACGGATGTATATATTCCCTTCCCAGTGAACAAACATCGGGGGGCACCCACGCAGGCGGCCGGGCATCGCAAAGATTGGGAGACAGGTTTTTTTCAATCAATTCTTTCAATTACAAGGGGTTGCAGTGCCGCGCAGGCTTTACGCGGTCGCGTGGGAGTCGAATCGCAGATGTTTCGAGGTCTTGACGTACAGAATCAAGTGCCCGAGAATCCCGCACCGCCCCGCCCGAACGATCACGACAATCACCGCAATCAACCACTACAACAAAGTCGCAAGATACTGGGATACTAGGTAAGAGAACATTCGGCTTTTTCGACGTTCTGAAGAAGAGACAGGGCACCCCAGGCCTACCCGGTTCTAAGAGCGGCTCTGGCGGCAGCGGGGAGAGGGACAAACGACGGCGATAATGATGACACGGAGCGAAAGCTAGCATTGCGGGCCGACTGACTATAAGAGCAGGAGAGAGAGTGAGTACGTGTCCGTTAGGGGAGGCAACACGGGTTTTACAAGGCACTTCGTCCTTTGCAGCATTGTGATCAACTGGCAGCAAGACTGGTGGATCAGGGCATGTTAGTGGCGGTTCGAGGCCGTCGAGGACTATGCCGGCGTGTAGTTCTCGCCCAGCACGGCGCGGCTGGGAGACATGGTCGGCACTATGGCTTCGGCCCTAATCCGTTTGGGTCGTGAAGTAGCTAGATAGACCAGCTCAGCGATGGAGAGCCCTCTAGAGGATGTCGGTCCCGACATAGGGATGCCAGTAGCCATTGCAGTGCAGTGCAAGGTGCAGTGCAGGTGTGGAAGCCATCGTAGGATTTGTAATGCAGGCATCTTTGATATCCGTACCCTGGCACACACCCTGGGACACACCCTCGTCTTTCACATTTGTAACCCCGGTGGAGGAATAGGAAAACAAATCAAGAACTCGCCAAGATTCCTGAGACTGTAGAACTTCAGATAAGATTTTCCACATGCTTTACCCTCAGTGCTTGTGCGCAAATGGACAGAACTGCAAAGGTTGAAGAGCGCACTAAGGCCCCTCTCCCAAGTCCCTTTCCTTTCTTTCTCCCTTCTCCTTTTCCATTATTTTTCCTGTTTCCTTCTTTCCCATTCTTGGCTTCCATTCCCTTTTCAGTTTTCTTCCCTCCTCTTTTCCCTCCTTCCCTTTGTCGTCGGACGAACAAAGTTGGACGAAACACATCGATCCAAATTTGCCAGTCGTTCTTTGGGCGGCTATGCCGAGACAGAGACTGTGATGTTGCCAACAGAACGAGCGCCTAAATACTTGCAGGGAAGTAGCCCAGATAACGGCCGTCAGATCTCACCATGTCCCTCACGCCTAGATGCAGTTGCACTCCGAGGCGGTGTCGATCATGGCTATGTGCTTCGCTAGACCAACAGAGCAAAGTACATAAGTCATATTCATCTTGGTCTAGAGAAGCATACGGCGATGATTGCCACCGGAACAGAGTGTAACTGCATCTGGGCGTGAGGGACATGGTGAACAATTGAACTCAAGTCAACCTAGATTACATCGACTTTCCTGTCATGGCATCCCCTTTCTTCCGCAACTGCTCCGCCTCCTCTTGCTGGATCTCCTTGTCGATGATCGCGCCCTTGTGCGGTTTGTTTCCGTGCAGTGTGGCCTGTTGGGTCCATGTCGTGGTTGGTTAGCCTGTGTGTTGGAAGTTTGCAACTGCAGTCGAGTGGGAGGGGGAGAGTTGAGTGGTAAGAAGGGGTGTGCGGAGGTGGAAACGGAGGTAAAGAGGGAAAAGGAGCTGTTTGGACGTACGGCGAAAGTGGGATCATTCTTCAGGTTCTCGGCTTGTCTTCTCTGGACCTGTCGCACCGTCCGTAACCAGCCATGTCAGTTCGCGAAACTCGTTATGGGCATTTCTGGGCGAACAGCACATCCTGGGATCGTAGCCTGTTAACTTCGGCCTCCTGGTCCTCTGGTGAGAAAACCGGTATTAGTGCTACACCTTGAAGTGGAAGGGGGCTGGTGCGGCGACTGACTGGGCAAGAATCCCTTGAGGTTCTCCCCGGTGTGCTTTTGCAACTCCTCCACTTCGGACTGCTTGTAATGTTTCTGGTTCTGCGACTCGTAGAGACTGGGGAAGCCCACGTTGGAATGACCTCCGGACGACATTGTGGTGGCTTTCTGGTGGTGAACTGGGGCCGAAGATGGTGGTGATGGTAGAGTGAACAGATGAGAACAAGGAGCTCCTGCTCACCTGAGTGAAAGTTCATTGATGTCATTGTGGACTTCAACAAGTGGCCTTGTCACAAAGTGTTCCAAACTTCCCCGCGATCGACGTCACCAAAGTGGGACTACCCGTCGTCATCACTGTCGGGGAATGGAGACTGACGCTAAAGTACTCCGTATGGTAGACTGCTAGAGTATGAAGAGATGTCGAGCGGAAAGAGGAGAACTGACAGATTGGGGTTTAAGTGAAACGAATAAACAAGGAGCGGACTAAAGGCCATGAGGGGAAAACAAGGGTTCAGCGCATTGCGCCTGGACGACTTCTCAAAGGTAGACAATGACCAACCCTTCGTCAGAGAAGCGTCTCGATTTCTGACACTCAGGGCCTGGAATATCTTCCTGTAAATAGCTGCTTTCTTTGTCTTCAACTGTTGATAACCTAAAGACGAGCCTGAAACCTAGAAGACTCAAAGGCCATCAGTGTCCGTATGCAGCCAATTTGTGTCGTGATCATCATTTTCTCGACGCCTAAAGAAGCTGGCCATACCCAAACGTCATGCGAGAGCATGAAGGTTCTTTTCCTGTTGCAGAGCGGCCTGTGGCTATTAGCGTGCCATAAAGGATGCAGATGGGTCCCTTCCAACCACTCCAGTATATCTAACTATAATAGACCATGTCCTCAGATGAGTGTTTCTGCCAAAACAGCACCTCAAATCCGACTGCCTGGGTATTCAGTTTCCGTTCTGAGAAGTTCGACCCTCGATTCGTTAACCTCCGGAACCATGTGAAGGCAAATATTACGATTGTGGTATGGGGAATGATCTGGAGGGGGAGGAATTGCGACCTCATTATGATGGTTCGCGATAAGACTGCAAAGAACCAAGGATATACGGCTAAATCCTACTAAGATGCTCTCAAAGAGGGCCTTCCTCACATTACGACGAAACACGGCATTTCAGCAAGACAATGCGAAAAATCATGTCCGCAAGTCGACGGAGGAATGGCTCTGCTCTCGGGCTATCTCTTGGATCGAATGGCCCTCTCACAGTCCCGATTTAAACCCAATTAAGCATGTCTGTGTTTGGATGAAGCGGTATTTGCGTAAAAACTTCCCAGACCTCTGGACACTCAAGCAAAACCAACTCGATATCAGAAAGTACACCCGTGTGCTTTGAAGGAGGCATGGGTGCTGTGCCGCAGGCTTATTTTGACGGCCTGATTCACAGTATGCCAAGAAGGCTAGCTGTTGTCAAAAAGGCTCGAGTGTGGTATACACGGTACTGAAGCTCAGAACCCAGGCTTCTAGCAAATATAATCAGATTCCTCCTCAGATTGTAGTTCCTGCGATATCCTTTGTTAAGTGCTGAGATAAATAGAGTGGGTTGAGGTGCGCAGCTTGGAACCAGACTTTCGGACCCCCACTGTACCCCTAAGCAGCTTCTGGGCTTCTACTTCGCCATTTCTTTCTGCGGGCCGCGCGCGTTTTGTATTGGGTTTCGAAGTACATATTGTACTCATACACAGTTGGACGGAACGAAGCCTGCGGTGCATGGCAGTGTGGGACCGCCCTCTATCTGTTGCAGCCCTAACCTTAGCTTCCTTGACGACTGGCTCAGCACTGATTTGTGTCGCCCACGTTGTTTTATGCTTTATGCTTCAGACTTCAACCACATCTCCAACCCAAATCTGTTACATGACTTTGACTGCGCCAGTGATTGTGATGGGCTGAGCCCATGATGGCCTCGGCAACCCTCGGCCGTGGTATCATGATAACGTCATCCTGAAGCAGGCAGTGTCTGTGTGTTCCGGAGCATATAAGAGCTGCCCTCTCTTCCTGTCATCTAGTTCTCTCTTTTCTTTTTCTTTCTCCATTCGAGGCAAACTCGTAGAGTCGTCACCAGTTAGTTGCAATATACTCCTGGGACCCTTACAGTGATCAACCGTGTGCTCTAACCCATAGCTGGACCAACTTGCAGTCCGTTGTCGTCCGTCTTCAAGTCATCCACTTGTTCAATCTTCCCGCCAATCAATGCCACTCAGACCCGCCGTCTAAAGCCGTATCATGGATTCGTGACGTTGGAGGAATTCATCTGTTTTGAGCGGTGATAGCGGAAGAGCAAGAAGCGAAGGACTAAAGACGAACAACAACGGATTGCAGGATCCAATGCTCAGCTGACAAATCCGACAGGCCGACATTGACTCTCCTGCATGCCCAACTCCCTGGCAAGCACACTCGCGATCTCTACGACAAGTTGAAACGAAAAAAGGCCTGTATCTTGGCCCAACTCCGAACTGGAATGGCGAGGCTGAACGGCTTTCCAAGCCGAATCGGAGCGGTCGAGTCAGACCTTTGTCCTTGCGGCCGAGCGAGAGAAACCGTGGAACATTTTTTATTGCGATGCGTGAGACGGGCAGCTCTGAGGGAGGACATGTTGCAATGCACAGTGGCAAGACGAGGGAGCCTCTCATTCTACCTGGGAGGGAAAGCACCATCGGATCCAAAGATGTGGTC